>NC_057806.1:60532080-60832080 GCF_018294505.1 Triticum aestivum
GAGGGTGCGGGGGGGTGCTCGGCGGCGAGGGGGATCTGGCGAGGGGGATAGCTATCGAGAGGGAGGGGGATCGAGATCGAGTGTCCTCATGAATATTCAATATTTTTTCATATGGAATATGAAAAAATATCATCAAATTTGAAAAAATATTCATGAATTCAAAAAGTGCCCATGAAATTTAAAAATATTCATGATATCAAAAAGTAAAAAAAAGTGCCCATTACCAGTTTAAACTAGTAATGGCGCACTATGCAACGGTGCGCCATTAGTAGTTTTGCAAAAAAGTAAAAAAATACAGTAGTGGCGCACTCTACGGCTGGTGCGCCATTAGTAGTTCCAACTACTAATGGCGCACTCTGCCCGGATGCGCCATTAGTATGTTTGAAAAAATGAAAAAAAACATTTTGTTACTAGTGGCGCACCGTGTGCCTGGTGCGCCATTAGTGTCTTCCACACTAATGGCGCACCAACAGATGGTGCGCCATTAGTATATAGTAATGGCGCACCACATGTCTGGTGCGCCATTAGTGTCATTTTCATCTATAGCCCTTTTCCTAGTAGTGTATTACGGGATTCTCATCAATACGGTCGTGGGTAACCCAACCACGCTTAGGACTCCTAGATTTTAGGCAAGTTCCAAATGACCACGAGGAGGACGCTTGATATTCACCCCCTTTATAAAGGGACAAGGCTTTTACTTTTTCCCTCCCGTGCTTAATCGAATCCTTCCCCCGCCTCGAGTTCTAACACCCAAAGCCTAGGTCAGGTGCTTCGGATCTCCAATCATGCCCGGATCCAGCCTCCAGGGCCGGTGGACGCCTTCCTCCGTCACGGAAGAGGATATCAAGAAGTTGAGGGAGGCAAGATACCTGACTGCCGAAGTTTCGCATCGGCTGCCTACCCGAGGGCAGGTCGTCCCTACTCCTGAACCCAACGAAGACGTCGTGTTTATCTCCAACTTCCTCTGAGGACTAGGCCTCACTCTGGATCCCTTCGTAAGGGGTTTGATGTTCTATTACAGGCTTGATTTCCACGATCTAGCTCTGGATTCCTTTCTCCACATCTCGGCATTTATTGTCATATGTGAGGCCTTCCTCCGCATTACCCCTCACTTCGGCCTGTGGCTCAAGACCTTTGATGTGAAGCCGAAGACGGTTGAGGGGCAGCATGCAGCGTGCTGAGGGGCATTAATAAGCAAGATCGCTGGAGCTCCGTGGCCAAAGGGTTCCTTTCCAGAGCTGTCCGGATTATGGCAACGGGAGTGGTTCTACGTCACCGCTCCCAGAAGTGCCAAGTGGGTAGCTTCCCCCGCCTTTCGCTCGGGCCCTCCGCCACAACTGATGTCATGGATCGGCAGGGGGCTGAGCTGGGGTCCAGCCAAGGATGTGCCCATACTGCAGAGCCGCATCCGAGATCTCTTCGAGGGAGATTTTAGTTTGGTTATGGTAGTGCAAGTCATGCTGGTTCGTCGAGTCCAGCCTTGCAAACGCCGGCCCCTCCGCTTGTGGTAATTCAACCCAGAAGGACCATGCACTATTTAGAATTTCCTCGGCCCGACGCATGAGGAGATGTACAAGTCGTTCTTCGAACCCCAAATAGAGTGTCCGGATATCTCCGAGGACGTGGGCCTGAGCAGCAACCGCACCGCGGCCCAAGTAAGTAATCCTCTAGCCGAACACACTATCTTTCATTTATCACGACGTCATTCTGAAGAATCACTTTTTGACCAGGACTGGATAACAAAGGCGAAGATGATCCGGTGTTCGGCCCCCCTTCCCGAAGGCTTGGACAATCCAGTGCTGGAAAAGATGCTCGAGCCAGCACCTTGCCAGGTGCCCTCAAAGGAAGATGAAGGGGGGGGGGAATAAAGAGGGCGAAAGCGGGCCTCCACCACTACCTATTCCAACCGAGGGAACGAGCGCCTCCGTGAGGGAGGATAACCAAGGGAAGGAATCTGGCATTCCCTCACCCTAGGGGAGGAAGAGGACTACCTCTGATGATCCGAAAACCAAGGTTTCCAAACGGGAGAAGAAAACTCCACCAGAGGGTCCTGCCTCGGAGGGTGCTCTTGCCGCACAAAGTCCATGCGGGGATCAGCCCTCTAACGAGTTGTAAGTAATCAAACAGTACTTAATAGTGAATATATACTACCTTACTTCTGAGGAAGATAACCGAAGCATTTATCTTGCAGTTCGGATCTAAGCCCTTCTCAGCAAAGCTCGTCTTCGGGGGATCTTCTTCTGGAGATGATGGAGAGCGAAACGCCTCCCCCGGACTCCCCGGCTCAAGAGGCGGGTGACCTTGAAGTGTCATCACAGAGAGTTCCTCCATATCCGGCAAGGCCAGAAGGTAATCCCATGGTCACCCAAAGCCCTCAGTATCCGGCTCTTGAAGAGAGCAATCAAAAGAGTCCGGCACCATCTGGTATGCGGTCGGACGTACTGAAGGGTCTGCTAGAGTGAGCGACTATCTCAGAAGAGTACCGTACATTAATGTGCACGGTGATTGAAAGGATTTCGTCCATCGAAAATAGGTTGCATGAAGCCTTTATGAGTCTACTAACGAGCTTTGAGGTACGTGAAATGATATACATTTGTGATGGTATCGCACATTTTAGGTGTGCCCTGTGTAGATAGTAGCCCCTGAGACTCTGGTTGTCATCGAGAACGGGGGCGAACAGAGGATCATAGTCCCAGGTAATAACCAGAACGCCTTTATGTGCAGGTGTTTGAAGCTCCGGTGCCGAACTGATGGGGTTACCGAACTAAAGTGGCGACTGGATGCGGCGGATGCCGACATCGAGCTTGTTAACAAGCGGCTTGACGAGGCACAGGGTAGGTGATTTTTATAGTGGATGTCACATAGTAAGAGCAGCGTGATGCCAGTATCTTTAATATGTTGTGACTGCAGATGGAGCTGCCACTGTGGAGGCCCCGCAGGCGGAGCTTGCCTGAGCCAAGGAGCAAGCAAGGAGTAGTAATGCGGCCGCTTTGAAGGCGGCCGAAGAGTTGAGAGCCGAGAAGGCCGCTCATAGCGAGAGCAAAGAGAAAATGGCCAAAATGGCTGTGAAGTTAAAAGACACTGCCGACCGCTGCCAGTTTCTTGAAGAAGAAAACCAGGCGAAGTCTACAGACCTTGAAAAGGCCACAATGGCGGCCAAAGACACTCGCTCTGCAATGAGAGCGAATAAGGAGGAACTGCATGAAGCTATTTTAACTTGGTGCAACAGTTCCTTGGTGCGGTGCCACGCATTAATGCGATGAAGTGGTCGGCGTGCATTGAAGGCCCGCGGATGGCCCTTGCCCGTGTCAAAACATACTGGGTGGAGATGGATGCCACCACTGTCGCGGCGCAGGGTTCGGCCATAGGCCGAGTGGCTGCCGAGCACTATTTTGAAGAAGTTCTTGAGGGCACTCGTTCGATAGAGGCCCAATGCTCGAAGAATGTTATGTTTGAGTGACATGTATTCCTATTGTAAAAACAACGTTTTATTGAATTTATCAAGGCTGTATTTATACTTTTGCCTGAAAGTATTGTGATTCCTCCTGTGCGGCCGTTTATGTATACATGTATATAACCTGAAAGATTGCACTCATCGACTTCATCCCCCACGCATAAAATGCGGGGGTGTTCGTAGAAGACGCGTATTCACACTTAATCCAACGTCTTGGTCCTATTAAGGAGCTGATAGCGCAGCGAACTAGGCAACCAGACTATAATGCTTTAACACTTTCACTTAGCCATATGAGTTTGACAGTGGGGCTACTATATAGCCCCTGGTGGCTCCGCACTCATCCGGATTCGGGGTGCGTACATGCGTGGCCGAGAAACGACCCTTCGTTAATGCGGAGGAATCCCGAAGATTCCAATAGGTCATCGAGTGGTTGACCAGTCTCACACTATATCATGACAGTCAGTTTTTGGCTTTCTCTACTGAGGTGCTCGTCCGGATGAACCATGGCACAATCGCAGTAGTTCTCCTGGTGCCGCCTTAGCCAATAGAGCGGAACGTAAGGCAGCAAAACACAGGAGCCGGGCAAACCCAACATTTGACCAAAGACATGATTCGGAGCTGATGCATATAAGGCCAAACTCACGACGCCGAACACTCCCTAAGGTATTTGGTCTTTATGGTGTAAACCGGGTCTAAACAATACCGTTCGTAATAAGCCCCTGGTGTCCAGGTACGTGCATTATTCTGGCGTGGCCACATGCCAAGACGTCAGTATCCTTCTCGATTGTACTGAGAAACCGAGGGATGTAAATCAACAAGAGACAGTAAAAAAGGTTTACGCAGGGTCTTAATCTACAAAGAATCCCTGGAATGGGTCCCTGCTGCACGTCTACGCCTGTGTCCCCGTTGTGTCGTGTCCTGCACAGGTGTAGCACGATGGTCATCTGAAAAAGAGAGGAACTTAATTGCCGTGTAGAAGTTAAGTTATACTAAATAAACAATATATAGTTGAAATTGAGTAAAGGTGAGCCTTATTGCCACTTTTGCGCGCGCGTTGAGCCCCTTGTATTGTAATAGGGGTATAGCCATCAAACCTGTATTAATATCGTATAGCTGTGCCGGACTCGTCTAACCGCGTCCGTGGTCTTAACGACTTGTCAAATGCTTGAGTTGGTGAGGCCGTTTAGTGTGCGGCGGCAGAGGCGGCCGCACCGTCTTCGGCGCGCAAGGAGCGCTCAATATTTCCATTTACTGCAATGATGCCGCGTGGACCAGGCATCTTGAGCTTGAGGGAAGCGTAATGCAGTATTGCGTTAAAGCGAGCGAAAGCTTCGCGTCCAAGTAGTGCTCGATAGCCACTTTGGAACGGAGCAACGTGGAAAGTTCAATTTTCACTGCGGAAGTTATCGGGGAAGCCGGATATAACCTCTAGTAGCAGGGATCCCCTGCAATGAGCCTCTGGGCCTCGCGTTACTCCTTTAAAGGTAGCATTGCTGCGGCAAATATTTGCTGGGTCTATCCCCATTTTGCGGATTGTGTTCTGATATATCAGATTTAAACTGCTGTCACCGTCCATCAGGACTCGTGTGAAGTGGTATCCGTCAATTATTGGATCTAATACCAAGGCAGCCCATCCTGCCCGCCGGATACTTGCCGAGTAATCCTGATGGTCAAAGGTGATCGGTTGGGACGACCAGTGGCGGAGCTCCGCGGTGATAGGCCCTGGGGCATGTTTCTCTAAAGGTGCCGCTTTGTTTCTCCCTTTTATCACGTGTAACACGTTGACTGTTTTGACTTCTGGTGGGAATTTATTCTGTTTCTCTGTGCTTTGCTTGCGAGGCTCGTCCTCGTCTTCACTTGGTGTATCCTGCCCCTTGTGTTTGGAGTTGACCTTGCCGGACTATTTGAAGACCCAACATTCTCTATGGGTATGATTTGCAGGTTTATCAGGGGTGCTATGGATCTGACGTATTTGGTCCAGAATTTTGTTTAGGCTGGACAATTCGTCTCTGTTGCCTTTGGAGGGCGGCTTCTGCTGGCTGATACGTCCATTTTGCATCATGCTTTTATATCGATATTTATTGCATTATGGACTGTTATTTCACTTTATGTTACAATACTTATGACTATTCTCTCTTATTTTACAAGGTTTACATAAGGAGGGAGAATGCCGACAGCTGGAATTCTGGGCTGGAAAAGGAGCAAATATTAGAGACCTATTATGCGCAACTCCAGAAGTCCTGAAACTCCACGGAACATCTTAAAATAAATAAAGAAAAATCCTCGCCAAAGATGAAGGCCAGGGGGCCCACACCCTGCTCACGAGGGTGGGGGGCGCGCCCCCCTCCTAGGGCGCGCCCCCTACCTCGTGGGCCCCCTGGTGGCTCTCCGACGTCCATCTTCTCCTATATGAAGTCTTTCGATGAGAAAAAAATAGGAAGGAACTTTTCAGGACGAGACTCCGCCGCCACGAGGCGGAACCTTGGCGGATCCAATCTAGAGCTCCGGCAGAGCTGTTCTGCCGGGGAAACTTCCCTCCCGGAGGGGGAAATCATCACCATCGTCATCACCAACGCTCCTCTCATTGGGAGAGGGCAATCTCCATCAACATCTTCACCAACACCATCTCATCTCCAAACCCTAGTTCATCTCTTGTATCCAATTCTTGTCTCAAAGTCCGGGATTGGTGCTAGTAGGTTGCTAGTAGTGTTGATTACTCCTTGTAGTTGATGCTAGTTGGTTTATTTGGTGGAAGATCATATGGTCAGATCCTATATGCATATTATTACCCCTCTGATTATGAACATGAATATGCTTTGTGAGTAATTACGTTTGTTGTAGCGACCTGACCCGAATGGATCAAGTCTCTGTGCTTAAGTGTCATCCCTGGATCGGTATGCTGACACACACAGTACTCGAAGGATTTATAACAGAGGTAAATCACATGTATAAAGTAACGTAAATACTATTACCTCAATCCATATAGCGGAAGCAACAAGGTTGTGGTTTCCCATCAACACCAACGGCAAAGTTGAGTGTAGAATCATAACCCTAACGTATCACTTACTCGTCGTAAGAAACCTGCAACATGAGACGTTGCAGCCCGAAACGGGTCAGTACATTGAATGTACTGGCAAATTCACACCATAGAGAAAATGATGAACAATGGCTATCACTATATGCATATATGGCTGGTGGAAAAGCTCTATGGTTATAAGGTTTTTGCGTAAAGCCAATTTTTCCCTACTGCAAAGGAATAAATTTATTTAACTATCATGGTGGTTGTTGAACATTGAGAATGGTTGACAGCATTCTCAATCCCAATTAAGTAACATCATTAAACCCAACAATATTCATTTAAAGTAACGTGATGAGATCAACAGGATAATCCAAGAACTAGATACTCAAGATGTCCATAACCGGGGACACGGCTAATCATGATTAGTTTATACACTCTGCAGAGGTTTGCGCACTTTTCCCCACAAGACTCGATCGCCTCCGTTTGGTTTCTCGCACTGCAGGGTGTTTGAGAAGACGGATGACCGAGACACAGTCTTTCAGAAGCGCTAGCACCTTACATGTGGGTAGACCGGTACACCTACTTTCCCCTACATCTGCTAGTCTACCCGTAAGAGTTCGCACAACTTAGTCAACTATGCCAGAGCCCATAATGGCTTGTGGCTGCACACGGAAGTTACTAGCATGAATGATCTTATGATCCCTTTGAGCCTGGGTGGCGGTCCGAAATAAAAACAGGCAAGTCCTGATAGACATCAGGTGCCTCAATCCACCCAGATGTGTATTTAAGTTGCCACCTTAAGTAAACCATTTAAAATTAACAAACTCACATCTGTCATGGATATCACTCACCCAATCCACGTTTACTAGCATAGCATGGCATAATAAGCAAACGTAGAAGTAACTCCCAAAGGTTTCATAATAATACAGGTGATAGGTACTACCTCATCTACTTCCCATCCCACAATTTAATTAGATCCTAATCATGCAATGTGTGAGGATTGATCTAATGCAATAAAACTGGGTTGTAGAAAAGGTATGATCAAAGTGTTACTTGCCTGCAATGTTGATGAAGATGATTCGCACTCAAAACTCTTGATAGATCTACTCGTCACACTCCGGTCAATCTATCGTAAGCAAACAATAGTAACCACACATAAGCAATCACTCAAAAGATCAGAAAGAACGAAGAAAACAATTCGGAAAACATTCAAACCAAGCAAATAACTCTTGCAACATAAAAAAATTTCTAACAGTACCAAAATTATGTGAATTTGGCCTTATTAGAATATTTAGGTCAAGAGCTTCGATTTGCAAAAAGAATCAACTCAAACGGAGCTACGAAACTCAAGTTATGATGAAACAAAGTTTGAATTCAAATCTGATCTAATTCAAATTTTAAACTTTTCAAAAACATGTTTGAGTTGGATTACTGGATAGAGGAGATCATAACGAAGACGTGGGCGTTGGTTTCGTTGGATTTGGACTAGCGAGCAAAAAGTTATGAGGGTTTGAAGTACAGGGACTAAACTGTAAGGAAAAAACCTCACAGATAAGTCCCTGGCCGGAATTAAAACAGAAAAAGAAAAAGACTAAATAGCGGATGCTCGTTACCGAACACTAACGAACGAAAACCGTTCGCTACAAACCCCAAACTAGCGAGCGTTCTCTAATTAGATCTAACTAAAAGAACTAAACCAGTTTTTTTAAACGAAAACCAAAACCCAAAAAAAAAATAAACCGGCGAACCGGGCGGTTTTTGTACCGGTTCGGTAGCGGGTCGTCGGCGGCGGCAGAACGGCGACGGTGGCTCTCCGGCGAGGCAGGGCGAGGCGCGGGGCGGTGCGGCACGGTGAGGGGCGGCTCCACGCGGCGGGGAGCAGCGTTGCAGGCGGCGGGTCGAGGCGGCAGCGGCGAGCTCCGGCGACGAGGCAAGACGCGGGCGGCGGTGGCGGCTCTAGAGCTACGGCGGCGGGGAAGAGAAGGGAAACGGGGCCCGGGGCTCCGAATTATATAGAGGAGAGGGGCGGCGCGAAGCTTGGAGGAGGGGGCAGAGGAGGCCGCGCGGCGTACGGCGTCCATGGCGGCGCGGCGGCGTGCGGGAGCCGGAGTCCGGGGCTGGGCTGGCTGGGCTGCGGCCTGGCTGGGTGCTGGGCCGGCCCAGTCGGCGAAGAGAGAGAGAGAGAGAGAGCAGTGCTGGGCTTCGGCCTGGCACTGTTCGAAGTGTTTTTTTAAAACATTTTCGTTCCAAAAGAATAAAAGCAAAAATAACTAAAAATATTATATAAGCATATAATATATCAAAATTTTCAAAAAAAGATTTTCTACGACATGAACATTTTTATAACTTCAAATAAAATCCACACAAATTCAGATAATCAAAGAGTGCTACTGGTCTATTAAAATCCAACAAAAATCATTTTAAAAATACCAAAATGATTTCAAATTAATTTTTCTCCAATTTTCTAATGTAGGGAATCATGTTACCCTAATTTCCATATATTTTATTTTTGGAGAAAAATAATTTGAATAAAACTCAAATAAATCCAAATTGAAAATAAATTCAAAAGAACTTTGAATTTAATTCTTTGAAACTCCCAACTCATATTTCATATAATTTGAAGAAGTCATTTTATCTTCTCTCATGAAAATCATTGAGTTGCATAAAGTTCCAGAATTGGAAATATTTTCCAAATGAAATTCAAATATTTTCAACACCCCTTGTCATTTAAATAAATGGAAGAAGTCATGTCATCTTCTCTCCGGGGTTTGTGTTTGAAAAGAATTTGAATTCATGGAGATCATAAAGCAAAATATGAAAGTTTGGGAAAGTCCTTTTATTCCCTCTCATTTATCTTTCAAAAATTTCGAATTCACTCACTTTCAGTCAATCAATCAAACAATCAATCAAATCTATCTATTTATTATAACATTCCAAAATTTAGAATTTTGGGATGTTACAAACCTACCACCCTTAAATGAATCTCGTCCTCGAGATTCGGAGAGGCTAGCAAGAAAAGGTTAGGGTTTGGGGGTCTCCTCAAAATCCATCGATCATCACAGGGGGGGGTCTGGGGTGCTACCACCCTTAGAAACATTGTTATGGTCCCATCAATAATCATATACTCCATCCTTATTCTTGACAGTGCCGGTCTTCCTCAGATCGTCAGGATAATTCCTTCTCTGGCTCTTCCGGTAGTGGCATAACCTTACCACAATTTTTCTATCCTTTCATCTTGGTAAGCTTCTTTCGAGATTGGGTCTTCTTAGCTGACCGGTCTGGCGCCAATACTAAACAACTATCGATATCTCATGGTGGTCAACAATTTATGGTTTCTCCTGCAGGAAATGGGTCTGGGTTGATCCTCACCGTATAACCTACGGTTGGCAAAAGCTGCCGTGTACAAGGGAAAAATACTTATACCATTCTAAGGTTTAAACAAGGTTTAATATCGTCGTCTCTCTACTATAGGCAAGTCACTCAGATTTACCATCCCATATAGCAAGGCGAATAATAAGAGTAAGTCGGTATGGTGATCAATCCATCCCGCACCCAAATCATTACCTTGTATACGGTTTAGCGAATCTCGCATTCTAACACTCGGTCATCCTCACAAGCATTGCAGAATTTCTCTCGTCGACGAACCAAGTTCGGAATAATCCATTGATTCTGCAAGCCACACAAACATCTATCGTTCCTTCACAACTCTCAGGTTTGGCGTAAACTCCTATAAAATCATCTGTCGACAAAGGTATATCCACTTCCAGGGTTTTTCCTTCAGCAAGAATGTGCTTGCTTCTTGGCAGGTCCTGGGGCCTGTGGGTTATGGCACATTTCATCACTTGTAGTCCTTGAACTTATCATCGGGCAACGGATCATTATTCCAACATCCAACATCCAACTTCCAGCTTCCTAGCATACTTACAATCCATCCAATTGTATTGTCTTCCTTCCTTCTATTGGCACCAACCAAGACGTGGGTACTCAGACTTGTCATGGGGTTGCCATTGCTCCATATTACCAACATCATACCTCCTTTATATCCAATAGTACTTCATCTCTTCATCCTCGTGGGATTTCCCACATACCGAGGTAAAACTTATACTTATGAAGTCCATACTCTACTTCGGGGAACATCATTATCCTTTCCAGGGTCAAGCGTCCTTACAGGGGAATATTGGCCATCTCTGCATGGCACTTCTTCAACTGGGAAACGTGAAACACATCCTGAACTCCTGACAGTCCTTCGGATAACTCCAACTTGTAGGCCACTTCTCTCAGGCGCTTCAAAACTCGGTATGGTCCTACAAATCTCGGGGCTAACTTTACCTTAACTCCAATACGTTTAACTCCTCGCAGAGGGAACACATGAAGACATGCTCTGTCTCCAATTTCATAGACTACCTCCTTGAGTTTTTGAGTCTACATAACTCTTCTGCCTGGACTGAGCTACCTTCAGTCTATCTCGAATCAACTTAACATTCTCTTCTGACTCCTTTATCACATTCGGTCCAAACCACTGACGGTCTCCAACTTCATCCCACATACTCTTGGGGCATCACACATATCGAGACAAAACTCGTATTCATTTTGTCCGAAGTCCATTACAGGGTACTACCACCCTTAAAATGCACAAATCTTCCATAGACCATATTTCTCTTATCCTCAAAATGGTCAAAATCCTTCTTCATAGAGTAACAACTCATAAGATCCATATTAGTACCAATGATGCTAACTTTATTCACTCTCAATTAATTACAATCTCTCGCTTTTCCATTACATGTCTCAACTCAACACCTCAAGAAAATGTTCTCACTTCTACTACTCCATTACTTCTGTTGCAAACTCAACTATCTAGCACAGGTTTCCTTCTCCTTGGGGCATTCTCTGGCAAAGTGCCCTGCTTCATTACAACGAAAACATATTACTTCTGGGAAGATTCGAGGTTTCCTTGTGATTATATAGCCTACTTGGGTCCTTGGCTTCCTTTTTGGGCAATTGTTGTGGTAGTGCCCTGACTCCTTGCACCTGTAACAGGTGATACAACTCAGGTTCTTCCTGGAATCCAATCTGCTTCTCTTCCTGGACTTTTCCATGCCATTCATGGCTTCTATTTCCTGTGGGTCATATTCTACTTCCTCTGTCGGGAATTCTACTAGATTCCCATTCATACAATTCTGGGAGATGTGTCCTTCTTCTCCACATGAATAGCAAGACATGGTATAGGGTTTAATTGGTTCCTCTTTGGGTGTGTCCTCCACATCTTCCTTCATCACCAGTTCTTCTAAACTTTCCATAAGGGCTCCTCTCGTTCCTTCTTTCTTCCGCTGGATGGTTCTTTGTACCATGGGGTAAATGTGACACTGAGCAGGATAGTGGGTAGTATCTTCACACAAGAAACAAGTAATCTGCCTAGTTGGGCATTCTTCAACTGGGTGACTTTCTTCACAATTAGGGCATTCATCCTTGTGTTCTTTATGGGTGTGTCCTATTTCTCCACAAATCTTGCATGCACAAGGTTTCTTCATATCCTTTCCATAAGGCTTCAATTTCTGGGACACAAACTGAGACTTTAGCAAAGTCAACTTAAATTCTTTCCAAGTGGTTACTCCATGCCATCCATTGATGGTTTGGTACATCCTCCACCAAGTAGCAGCACCTCTTTCAAAGCACTGAAGAGCATGCTGGGTCATATCATGTCCAACTATAGGGTTATTCTCCATGTGATCCTCCATGTTCTGAATCCATCGGTCTGTCTCCAATTGACTCATCGGTCCAGAAAATACAAGCTCATCTTCCATTCATCCTCTATTGGGTCCATGGGTTTGGGGTGAGATAAGAGAGAGGAGAGGGATACATACAATACAAACAAAAGTTTTGAAAAGATAGATTTTTGTTGTGGCTATCGAAAAACATCAAACAAATGACAACTCACAATCGCATCTAACGTAGGTATAAAACAGGGGTTTGGTCTTCTAAGGTCAATAAATCTTCAACGTCTCCAAACTCTTCAAGCCTTGTTCATGCCTCCAATGGCTTCTTCCGATCATGCTTGTCTTTCTCAAGTTCTTTTGCCAGATCAATCTCTGTTGACGTGAAATCTCTCGTGACATTCTTTAATATTCCGGAGTTGCATTTCAAACTTCTGGTTTCAACATCCTTCACATGAACCATGATCATACTGTCCTTTAGTTCTTGACAATTCTCCGGTATCTCGAGGTTGTAGCTCCTCCAGCTTGTCTACTCTCATCTTCAGGATCCTGAGTTCCTCATGAAATACTTCCTTGTCTAATACGACGTCCTGGAGCTCCATTTTAGCTTCTTGATGTACTACTCCAGATCCTGGTGATACACTGGCTAAGGTTAAAACTTCATCTTGCTGATAGGTGCTCCATCAGCCTTCTACCATTTAATCCTTCCATGCATATGCATCCTTAACTCAGCACGGTGACAATAGCATATGCGGGCGATAACCTCATGGATAGCCGTGGTTGTTCTCTTGTCATTTCCATGAGCTATCTCTCCATAGTTGATATCTCCTGCCTTAGGGTTTTCTTTGACCAAACTTCGAGTTCTCATACTCCTTGTTTCAGTCTTTCTCCGATACACCTTGATCTCGGGTATTGACAACTTCCATAATCTGCCAAGTTCCATAAGGGTTGCATTCCTAGGTCATACAAATCTGGGGATTCTTCAGAGCCTCCAATTCTCCTAGTCTTCAGAGTCTTCAACAGCTGTAGTTTCCATTATCATAATGTATGGTAAAATCCTCTTCATTCCGAATGGTCTTACTTGTCTGATATCCTGTACTTCTTGGAGTGGTCTCATCAGTCGAATCCTCGAGTGGTCAAAAGGGAAAAGGGTATGGTTTCACTAAAGGGAAATTTTGAATAAACTCAGAAGAGAAGAGAGGTAAAAGATCTTTTTGAAAGGGAAAGTTGTAGAGAAAAGTCTTTGCTCTGGGCTTGCCAGTTTCTAGGGTCACGTCCTACAGTCAACATGTGCTCTAATACCATCTTGTAGCGACCTGAACCGAATGGATCAAGTCTCTGTGCTTAAGTGTCATCCCTGGATCGGTATGCTGACACACACAGTACTCGAAGGATTTATAACAGAGGTAAATCACATGTATAAAGTAACGTAAATACTATTACCTCAATCCATATAGCGGAAGCAACAAGGTTGTGGATTCCCATCAACACCAACGGCAAAGTTGAGTGTAGAAATCGTAACCCTAACGTATCACTTACTCGTCGTAAGAAATCCTGCAACATGAGACGTTGCAGCCCGAAACGGGTCAGTACATTGAATGTACTGGCAAATTCACACCATAGAGAAATGATGAACAATGGCTATCACTATATGCATATATGGCTGGTGGAAAAGCTCTATGGTTATAAGGTTTTTGCGTAAAGCCAATTTTTCCCTACTGCAAAGGAATAAATTTTATTTAACTATCATGGTGGTTGTTGAACATTGAGAATGGTTGACAGCATTCTCAATCCCAATTAAGTAACATCATTAAACCCAACAATATTCATTTAAAGTAACGTGATGAGATCAACAGGATAATCCAAGAACTAGATACTCAAGATGTCCATAACCGGGGACACGGCTAATCATGATTAGTTTATACACTCTGCAGAGGTTTGCGCACTTTTCCCCACAAGACTCGATCGCCTCCGTTTGGTTTCTCGCACTACAGGGTGTTTGAGAAGACGGATGACCGAGACACAGTCTTTCAGAAGCGCTAGCACCTTACATGTGGGTAGACCGGTACACCTACTTTCCCCTACATCTGCTAGTCTACCCGTAAGAGTTCGCACAACTTAGTCAACTATGCCAGAGCCCATAATGGCTTGTGGCTGCACACGGAAGTTTCTAGCATGAATGATCTTATGATCCCTTTGAGCCTGGGTGGCGGTCCGAAATAAAAACAGGCAAGTCCTGATAGACATCAGGTGCCTCAATCCACCCAGATGTGTATTTAAGTTGCCACCTTAGATAAACCATTAAAATTAACAAACTCACATCTGTCATGGATATCACTCACCCAATCCACGTCTACTAGCATAGCATGGCATAATAAGCAAACGTAGAAGTAACTCCCAAAGGTTTCATAATAATACAGGTAATAGGTACTACCTCATCTACTTCCCATCCCACAATTTAATTAGATCCTAATCATGCAATGTGTGAGGATTGATCTAATGCAATAAAACTGGGTTGTAGAAAAGGTATGATCAAAGTGTGAACTTGCCTGCAATGTTGATGAAGATGATTCGCACTCAAAACTCTTGATAGCTCTACTCGTCACACTCCGGTCAATCTATCGTAATCAAGCAATAGTAACCACACATAAGCAATCACTCAAAAGATCAGAAAGAACGAAGAAAACGATTCGGAAACATCAAAACCAAGCAAATAACTCTTGCAACATAAAATAATTTCTAACAGTACCAAAATTATGTGAATTTGGCCTTATTAGAATATTTAGGTCAAGAGCTTCGATTTGCAAAAAGAATCAACTCAAACGGAGCTACGAAACTCAAGTTATGATCAAACGAAGTTTGAATTCAAATCTGATCTAATTCAAATTTTAAACTTTTCAAAAACATGTTTGAGTTGGATTACTGGATAGAGGAGATCATAACGAAGACGTGGGCGTTGGTTTCGTTGGATTTCGACTAGCGAGCAAACAATTATGAGGGTTTGAAGTACAGGGACTAAACTGTAAAGAAAAAACCTCACAGATAAGTCCCTGGCCGGAATTAAAACAGAAAAAGAAAAAGACTAAATAGCGGACGTTCGTTACCGAAAGCTAACGAACGAAAACTGTTCGCTACAAACCCCAAACTAGCGAGCGTTCTCTAATTAGATTTAACTAAAAGAACTAAACCGGTTTTTTTAATCGAAAACCAAAACCCAAAAAAAATAAACCGGCGAACCGGGCGGTTTTTGTATCGGTTCGGCAGCGGGTCGTCGGCGGCGGCAGATCGGTGACGGTGGCTCTCCGGCGAGGCAGGGCGAGGCGCGGGGCGGTGCGGCGCGGTGAGGGGCGGCTCCACGCGGCGGGCAGCGGCGTTGCAGGCGGCGGGTCGAGGCGGCAGCGGCGAGCTCCGGCGACGAGGCAAGACACGGGCGGCAGTGGCGGCTCTAGAGCTGCGGCGGCGGGGAAGAGAAGGGAAACGAGGCCCGGGGCTCCGAATGATATAGAGGAGAGGGGCGGCGCGAAGCTTGGAGGAGGGGGCAGAGGAGGCCGGGCGGCGTACGGCGTCCATGGCGGCGCGGCGGCGTGCGGGAGCCGGAGTCCGGGGCTGGGCTGGCTGGGCTGCGGCCTGGCTGGGTGCTGGGCCGGCCCAGTCGGCGAAGAGAGAGAGAGAGAGAGCAGTGCTGGGCTTCGGCCTGGCACTGTTCGAAGAGTTTTTTTTAAACATTTTCGTTCCAAAAGAATAAAAGCAAAAATAACTAAAAATATTATATAGGCATATAATATATCAAAATTTTCAGAAAACGATTTTCTACGACATGAACATTTTTATAACTTCAAATAAAATCCACACAAATTCAGATAAATCAAAGAGTGCCACTGGTCTATTAAAATCCAACAAAAATCATTTTTAAAATACCAAAATGATTTCAAATTGATTTTTCTCCAATTTTCTAATGTAGGGAATCATGTTACCCTAATTTCCATATATTTAATTTTTGGAGAAAAATAATTTGAATAAAACTCAAATAAATCCAAATTGCAAATAAATTCAAAGAACTTTGAATTTAATTCTTTGAAACTCCCAACTCATATTTCATATAATTTGAAGAAGTCATTTTATCTTCTCTCATGAAGATCATTGAGTTGCATAAAGTTCCAGAATCGGAAATATTTTCAAATGAAATTCAAATATTTTCAACACCCCTTGTCATTTAAATAAATGGAAGAAGTCATGTCATCTTCTCTCCGGGGTTTTGTGTTTGAAAAGAATTTGAATTCATGGAGATCATAAAGCAAAATATGAAAGTTTGGGAAAGTCCTTTTATTCCCTCTCATTTATCTTTCAAAAATTTCGAATTCACTCACTTTCAGTCAATCAATCAAACAATCAATCAAATCTATCTATTTATTATAACATTCCAAAATTTAGAATTTTGGGATGTTACATTTGTTCCTGAGGACAAGGGAGAAGTCTTGCTATTAGTAGTCATGTGAATTTGGTATTCGCTTGATATTTTGACAAGATGTATGTTGTCTAGCCTCTAGTGGTGTTATGTGAACGTCGACTACATAACACATCACCATTATTTGGGCCTAGAGGAAGGCATTGGGAAGTAATAAGTAGATGATGGGTTGCTAGAGTGACAGAAGTTTAAACCCTAGTTTATGTGTTGCTTCGCAAGGGGCTGATTTGGATCCACATGTTTCATGCTATGGTTAGGTTTACCTTAATACTTTTGTTGTAGTTACGGATGCTTGCAATAGAGGTTAATCATAAGCGGAACGCTTGTTCAAGTAAGAACAACACCCAAGCTCCAGTCCACCCACATATCAAATTATCAAAGTATCGAACACGAATCATATGAATGTGATGAAAACTAGCTTGATGATATTCCCATGTGTCCTCGGGAGCGCTTTTCCTTATATAAGAGTTTGTTCTGGCTTGTTCTTTGCTACAAAAAGGATTGGGCCACCTTGCTGCACTTTATTTACTTTTGTTACTTGTTGCTCGTTACAATTTATCTTATCACAAAACTATCTTTTACCACTTATTTCAGTACTTGCAGAGAATACCTTGCTGAAAACCGCTTATCATTTCCTTCTGCTCCTCGTTGGGTTCGACACTCTTACTTATCGAAAGGACTACGATAGTCCCCTATACTTTTGGGTCATCACTGGCCTGGCCGAGAGCTTCTAAATCCGGCATTTACAGCCGCGCTCTTTGGGCTGTCTTCCTTATTCTCGCTATTATTCTTGCAGCGTCGTGATTTCTCGTTTCCATCCCTGACTTCGGATGTACTTGGGTCTCTGGTGCTGCATCGGGCTAACCAGCTGTCCTCACCCGCGCAAAAATGGGTCATGAGGCTTGTTAATGCTGCCATTGTTCTCGGCTTTTCTTGACCGAGGTGTCTGGCAAGCCATTCATCTCGAACGCTATGCTTGAAAGCTGCTAAGGCTTCGGCGTCCGGACAGTCGACTATTTGGTTCTTTTTAATGAGGAACCTGTTCCAAAGTTTTCGGGCTGACTCACCAGGTTGTTGAGTTATATGACTTAAATCGTCTGCATCCGGTGGTCGGACATATGTCCCTTGAAAATTTGCCCGAAAGGCGTCTTCGAGCTCTTCCCAGCTTCCGATGGAGTTTTCAGGGAGGCTTTTAAGCTAGTGCCAAGCTGGCCCTTTGAGCTTGAGGGGTAAGTACTTGATGGCATGGAGATCATCTCCTCGAGCCATATTGATATGGAGGATGTACTCCTCAATCCAGACCCCAGGGCCTGTTGTTCCATCGTACGCCTCTATCTTTACGGGTTTGAATCCCTCTGGAAATTCATGATCCAGCACCTCATCGGTGAAACATAGAGGGTGTGCGGAACCCCTGTATTTGGGTGTACCATGGTGTTCGGATGTTTGTTGTGTTGCATTGTATGTTGGAGCACGCTTGCGTGGTCCATAGATGGATCTGGTTGCGCCGTCCTTTTGATGCGAGCCCTTGCGCGGATCGCGTACTGGTTTATGTGCGGCGTCGTTTGCCGCTTTATGTTGGCTATGAGGTCGTCTATCCGACCGGATGGCCGTTTTATTTTTAATTGTGGAGGATCTAAGGCCTCCTCATCAAATTCAGGTAGCAACTTTTGCTTCGGATAGCTCTTGGTGTGGCGATTGCTGCCGTACTTCGCTGCAGTGTTGAGTACTTAACTCCATTTGATTTTGAGTGTGTCTTGTGCAGCCTCGAGCCTTTTCTTTTATTTTTTCAGGCTCCTTACCGCGGTGATAAGCCCTTGGTGGGCATTATGTTGCTCCTGGCGCCTGTCCGGTGTGGTGTCGTTCGGACTGTTATCTTCGACGGAGTCGGGTTGTTCGGTTTGATTCCCCATGTTGCCCTGGTCGGGCGATGGTTCACCCTGCTCTATCGCTGGGTCCATATGATCGTTATTTCTACCGAGGCGGGATTTGGAGCGTCGTTTACGCCGCCACTTTGACTGGTTCTCGAGGGAACAACCCTTCGCTACGTCCTTCCGTTCCTCGTCGTTGTTTTCTTTAGGTGTGTCCACCATGTATACGTCATGTGATGAAGTAGGCGTCCAGTGCCCTGTGGGCAGTGGTTCCTGTTCGTCTCCTGCATCGTCGTCCATACCGTCGATGTCTTCGGAGTCAAAGTCGAGCATGTCGGTTAAGTCATCGACAGTGGCTACTAAGTGGGTGGTGGGTGGGCGGCGAATTTCTGCGTCATCCGCATCCCAATCATGCCGGACATAGTTCGGCCAGGACCCTCCTGACAAGGAGAGAGACCTTAATGAGTTCAGTATGTCACCGAAGGGCGAGTGTTGAAAAATATCCGTGGAGGTAAACTCCATGATTGGCGCCCAATCGGATTCGACAGGAACGAGCGCAGGAGGTTCGGAGTCCATGGCCGGAGAAGGATCCGGCAGTTTGGAAACACGGCTCTCGATCGCCGCTGAGGATACGGCCTTCGTGGCAGGGTCTATCCACCCGTCCATGGATGGCGCAACTGGCTCTGAATTAAGGGTCGGAGCGGCTGCCGGTGCGATTTCTTGAACACTGTCCGATGGTAGAGCTAAATCGTACTCATCGTGACCACGTGGCGCACAAGGCAGGGGCTCGAATCCGTCAAAGATCAAGTCTCCACGGATGTCGACCGTGTAGTTTGAGCTTCCAAACCTGACCTGGTGGCTAGGGGCGTAACTTTCCATCTGCTCCGGATGGCCAAGCGAGTTGGCCCGTAGTGCGAAGCCGCCAAACACAAAGATCTGTCCAGGGAGAAAAGTCTCACCCTGGACTGCATCGCTATCGATGATAGTGGGAGCCATCAAGACTAACGGCGACGACACAGAGGAACTCTCAATGAAAGCACCAATGTCGGTGTCAAAACCGGCGGATCTCGGGTAGGGGGTCCCGAACTGTGCGTCTAAGGCGGATGGTAACAGGAGGCAGGGGACATGATGTTTTACCCAGGTTCGGGCCCTCTTGATGGAGGTAAAACCCTACGTCCTGCTCGATTTATTCTTGATGATATGGGTATTACAAGAGTTGATCTACCACGAGATTGGAGAGGCTAAACCCTAGAAGCTAGCCTATGGTATGATTGTATGTTGTCCTACGGACTAAAACCCTCCGGTTTATATAGACACCGGAGGGGGTGAGGGTTACACAAGGTCGGTTACAAAGGAGGAGATATCCATATCTGTACTGCCTAGCTTGCCTTCCACGCCAAGTAGAGTCCCATCCGGACACGAGACGAAGTCTTCAATCTTGTATCTTCATAGTCCAACAGTCCGGCTGTCCGGAGACCCCCTAATCGAGGACTCCCTTAGGAAGACTATCATTTGAAGCACAAGAGAAAGGAGTTCATCATCAACACACCATTTGTTACTTCTTGGAGAGTGGTGTCTCCTAGATTGGCTAGGTGTCACTTGGGAGCCTCCGACAAGATTGTGGAGTTGAACCAAGGAGTTCGTAAGGGCAAGGAGATCGCCTACTTCGTAAAGATCTACCGCTAGTGAGGCAAGTCCTTCGTGGGCGACGGCCATGGTGGGATAGACAAGGTTGCTTCTTCGTGGACCCTTCATGGGTGGAGCCCTCCGTGGACTCGCGCAGCCGTTACCCTTCATGGGTTGAAGTCCCCATCAACGTGGATGTATGATAGCACCACCTATCGGAACCACGACAAAAACATCCATGTCTCCTATTACGTTTGAATCCTCCAAACCCTTCCCTTTACATTCTTGCAAGTTGCATGCTTTACTTTCCGCTGCTCATATACTCTTTGCATGCTTGCTTGAATTGTGTTAAGATTGCTTGACTTGTCCAAAGTTGCTAAAATCTGCCAAGAACTAAAGTTGGGAAAAGGACAAGTTTTATTTGGTCAAGTAGTCTAATCACCCCCTCTAGACATTATATGCACTCTCACCCTTCTACCATTGCTAGCCTCTCTAGTACCGCACAACTTTCGCCGGTACCTTAAACCCACCATATACCTTCCTCAAAACCGCCACCATACCTACCTATTATGGAGTTTCCATAGCCATTCCGAGATATATTGCCATGCAACTTTCCACCGTTCCACTTATTATGACACGCTCCATCATTGTCATATTGCTTTGCATGATCATGTAGTTGACATTGTATTTGTGGCAAATCCACCGTTCATAATTCTTTCATACATGTCATTCATGAATCATTGCACATCCTGATACACCGCCGAAGGCATTCATATAGAGTCATATCTTGGTTTAAGTATTGAGTTGTAATTCTTGAGTTGTAAGTAAAAAAAGTGTGATGATCATCATTATTAGAGCATTGTCCCACTGAGGAAAGGATGATGGAGACTATGATTCCCTCACAAGTCGGGATGAGACCCGGACGAAAAAAAGGCCAAAGAAGCCCAAAAAAAGAGGCCATAAAAAGAGAAGACCCAAAATAAAAACCAATAAAAAAATGAGAGAAAAATAGAGAAGGGACAATGTTACTATCCTTTTACCGCACTTGTGCTTCAAAGTAGCACCATGATCTTCATAGTAGAGAGTCTCCTATGTTATCACTTTCATATACTAGTGGGAATTTTCATTATAGAACTTGGCTTGTATATTCCAATGATGGGATTCCTCAAAATGCCCTAGGTCTTCATGAGCAAGCAAGTTGGATGCACACCCACTTAGTTTTTTTGAGCTTTCATACACTTATAGCTCTAGTGCATCCGTTGCATGGCAATCCCTACTCACTCACATTGATATCTATTGATGGGCATCTCCATAGCCCGTTGATACGCCTAGTTGATGTGAGACTATCTTCTCCTTTTTGTCTTCTCCACAACCACCATTCTATTCCAACTATAGTGCTATGTCCATGGCTCACGCTCATGTATTGCGTGAAGATTGAAAAAGTTTGAGAACATCAAAAGTATGAAACAATTGCTTGGCTTGTCATCGGGGTTGTGCATGATTTAAATATTTTGTGTGGTGAAGATAGAGCATAGCCAGACTATATGATTTTGTAGGGATAACTTTCTTTGGCCATGTTACTTTGAGAAGACATGATTGCTTTGTTAGTATGCTTGAAGTATTATTGTTTTTATGTCAATATGAACTTCTGTCATGAATCTTTCGGATCTGAATATTCATGCCACAATTAAGAAGAATACATTAAAATTATGCCAAGTAGCATTCCGCATCAAAAATTCTGTTTTTATCATTTACCTACTCGAGGACGAGCATGAATTAAGCTTGGGGATGCTGATACGACGTATCTATAATTTTTTATTGTTCCATGCTATTATATTATCAACTTGGATGTTATGGGCTTTATTATACACTTTTATATTATTTTTGGGACTACCCTATTAACCTAGAGCTTAGTGCCAGTTTCTATTTTTTCCTTGTTTTAGAATATTGCAGAAAAGGAAAATCAAACGGAGTCCAATGGACCTGAAACTTCACAGAACTTATTTTTGGATCAGAAAAAGCCCAGAAAACTTGGAGTCCACGTAAGGGAGGCTTTGAGGAGGCCACGAGGTAGGTGGCGCGCCCTCCACCCTCGTGGGGCTCCTCGTGGCTCCCCTGACGTACTTCTTCCGCCTATATATCTCCATATACCCTAAAAACATCCGGGAGCACAATAGATCGGGAGTTCCGCTGCCAGAAGCCTCCATAGCCACCGAAAGCCAATCTAGAGCCGTTCTGGCACCCTGCCGGAGGGGGCAATCCCTCTTCGGTGGCCATCTTCATCATCCCGGTGCTCTCCATGACGAGGAGGGAGTAGTTCTCCCTCGGGGCTGAGGGTATGTACCAGTAGCTATGTGTTTCATCTCTCTCTCTCTCTTGTTCTTGAGGTGATACGATCTTGATGTATCGCGAGCTTTGCTATTACAGTTGGATCTTATGATGTTTCTCCCCCCTCTACTCTCTTGTAATGGATTGAGTTTTCCCTTTGAAGTTATCTTATCGGATTGAGTCTTTAAGGATTTGAGAACACTTGATGTATGTCTTGCGTGGGATAACCATGGTGACAATGGGTTATTCTATTGATTCACTTGATGTATGTTTTGGTGATCAACTTGCGGGTTCTGCCCATGAACCTATGCATAGGGGTTGGCACACGTTTTCGTCTTGACTCTCCGGTAGAAACTTTGGGGCACTCTTTGAAGTACTTTGTGTTGGTTTGAATAGATGAATATGAGATTGTGTGATGCATATCATATAATCATACCCGCGGATACTTGAGGTGACATTAGGGTTTTGATTGATTTGTGTCTTAAGGTGTTATTCTAGTACGAACTCTAGGGCTGTTTGTGACACCTATAGGAATAGCCCAACGGATTGATTGGAAAGAATAACTTTGAGGTGGTTTCGTACCCTACCATAATCTCTTCGTTTGTTCTCCGCTATTAGTGACTTTGGAGTGACTCTTTGCTGCATGTTGAGGGATAGTTTTATGATCCAATTATGTTATTATTGTTGAGGGAACTTGCACTAGCGAAAGTATGAACCCTAGGCCTTGTTCCAACGCATTGCAATACCGTTTACGTCTCACTTTTATCATTAGTTACCTTGCTGTTTTTATATTTTCAGATTACAAAAACTATTATCTACTATCCATATTGCACTTGTATCACCATCTCTTCGCCGAACTAGTGCACCTATACAATTTACCATTGTATTGGGTGTGTTGGGGACACAAGAGACTCTTTGTTATTTGGTTGCAGGGTTGCTTGAGAGAGACCATCTTCATCCTACGCCTCCACGGATGATAAACCTTAGGTCATCCACTTGAGGGAAATTTGGTACTGTCCTACAAACCTCTGCACTTGGAGGCCAACAACGTCTACAAGAAGAAGGTTGTGTAGTAGACATCACCGCCCGTCCCCCTCTTCCCCGAGCACCACGCCAACCTCGGCCTCGCTCCCTACCCCTTCCTCTCATGGATGGCTCCGCCACCGCAAGCTCTTGGGAAGGAGGGACGCGCTGTCGAGCAGAGACCCTCGTCGCCACTGTCGAAGGACCGGCGCCCCCTCTCGTCATGGCAGATGACAGAGCGGAGCCGAGGTAGAAGGAGAGGGATGATGAAAGATTGTGGGGTGCCACCCCCTCCCCCTTCTAATAAAGGGGCGGCGTCGGGGCTCGACCGCCCTACTCAGCCAACCCGGCCATCGGGGCGCAGGGAATCGAGACCAACCCGCTGCTCCAATCAGCGATGGGCCGGTTTCCTGCCTCATTATTTAAGGTCCGTGCCCCCCCCCTGCGTGTCCGCCGCCTGCCACCTCGGGGGCACGGGGGACACATGGCAAGCAAGAAAAAATCAAGGGGACGGGTGAGGCGACCGTTCTCCACCCCTTGATCATGGGGCACGGGCGCCTTGAAGACCGTGACCCAAGTCCACTCAGTAAATGAGCCGCGCCTCTGTGTTTTCCTATTTTTATGGGGAAGGCATGAGCCACCTCTTTAACATGATGTGACGCATGCGTGCGAAAACCGCCCCACGCATGACCCCCACGTCACGCGTGACCCCCCACGCCGCACATTCAACGCGGGTCGTGGGGAAGCGCAGCGGACGGAAAAGTTACTGCAGTAAAAATCCGCCCACCTGCCTGCGCACCGTTCTGGGCCTAGCCCAACAACGCATCACGCTTATGTGTGGCCCAGGCCCAAGTGAGGGAGTCCTAGATTAGGGGGTATCCGGACAGCCGGCCTATATCCTTTGGCCGGACTGTTGGACTATGAAGATACAAGACTGAAGACTTCGTCTCATGTCCGGATGGGACTCTACTTGGCAAGCTAGGCAGTACGGATATGGATATCTCCTCCTTTGTAACCGACCTTGTGTAACCCTAGCCCCTCCGGTGTCTATATAAACCGGAGGGTTTTAGTCCGTAGGACAACATACAATCATACCATAGGCTAGCTTCTAGGGTTTAGCCTCTCTGATCTCGTGGTAGATCAACTCTTGTAATACTCATATCATCAAGAATAAATGAAGCAGGACGTAGGGTTTTACCTCCATCAAGAGGGCCCGAACCTGGGTAAAACATCGTGTCCCCTGCCTCTTACCATCTGCCTTAGACGCACAGTTCGGGACCCCCTACCCGAGATCCGCCAGTTTTGACACCAACATTGGTGCTTTCATTGAGAGTTCCTATGTGGCGTCGCCATAAGTAAGGATGCCTCATCTCGTTGTTAAAGACAACATTACCGCCGGGGGAGCTCTGGCTGTCGGCCAAACTCTCCGGCTAGGTAGTTTCGTCATAACTGCCTGTTCGGCCGCTGCACCGACGATGACTTCTTGTGTCATCAAAAACAGCCTCCACGTCGACTCGGTATTCGCCGAGCAGATGGATCCAATTGAGCTCTCTTTCCTAAACGAACTCTTGGATCGCATCGCTGCCTTGGGAGTCGCTACAGACTATGATCGGATTGGGCTTAAACCTGATTAAAGGAAGATTAACTCTCCATCGGTCACCCATCACGTTGCGGTGGTGGAGGAACAATGCGGCAACTCTTCCTCTATTTTGAGGACTAACTATGTCCGGATTCCTGAGCTCTCCGAGCCGGATACCCGCTTACGGGAGGACATCACCCAAGCCCTGAACCTAGAATCAGGCAGTGGGCCAGACTTATCGGGCAACTATCCGGAACCCGAATTTCCAAGATTGGAAACTCCTCGGCCCCTAAGTCTCAGATTGGGTAGGGGTTTGGACTTAAATCCACCCACCCACCCAGACATAAACGATCTTTCCCACATCAGGCAAGAGCCCCATGAAACAGTACATCATTATTGGGCCAGATTCCTCCTTGTGATGAACAAGGTTAAGGACTATTGTGAGGAAGATGCAGTCTCACTTTTCTGCAATAATTGCACGGACAAGGGAATCCTTAACGCCTTAAGTCGCTGTGACATATCACGCTTCGCTGACTTGGCGTCCATAGTACGAAAGTACTGTGCGATGGAAAGCGCCTGGAAAACCGAAACGAAATTTTGGGATAATCCGGCTCCGAATATACACCCAGTCCAAAGTAAAAGGGTGCACTATCATAAGACACCCGAGCTAGTTGCAAAGAAACAAAAACCCTCTACAGGGCATGGAACCGTACTGGAGGGATGGCTTAACGGACCCTGCAAAATTCATAGTACAGCGGATACAATACCAACGCACAGCCTTAGAGCATGTTGGATACTCCGGCAGGTGGCCAAAAGTGGTGAGGATCTTCTTATCCCAAATGCCACAGAGCACCATCCCGTGGATAACAATACGGTGTTAACAGTCTTTGAGACCTTCGCGTCAAATAATAGGCGCAAGCGAACACTCCGCAGCATGGCCGAAATCTGCCACGTAGCAGCAATAAATCCATGGAGTGACACGGCTATTACCTTCAATGCCAGTGACGAACCTAAATTCCGAACAGCCCGAGCACCAGCCGCACTGGTCCTCAGTCCAATTGTGGACGGCTTTCGACTCACCAAAGTACTCATGGACGGCGGCAGCGGATTAAACCTCATCTATGAGGAAACTCTTCAAAAAATGGAAATAGACTGGAACCGCATTGAGCAAAGTAGCACAACCTTCAGGGGAATCATACCCAGTCGGGAGGCACGATGCGCTGGGAAAATCACACTAGATGTGGTATTCGGTACGCCAGAGAACTATAGGTCCGAAGAAATTACATTTCAAGTGGCCCCGTTCAGCAGTGGATACCACGCCCTTTTAGGACGTGAGGCGTTCACGATCTTCCAAGCCGTACCCCATTATGGGTACATGAAGCTCAAAATGCCCGGGCCCAACGGAATCATCACTCTCGCCAGTGATCCGGACACAGCACTCCGCGCCGAAAACAAAACAGCCGCACTGGCCCTCGAGGCATTATCCGAAGCCCTCTCGGCCGAGGAATTAACCACGCTACGCTCCACAGTGGACAGGGACGACGTGATACTCGATAAGAGATCCAAGTCCACCTCTTTTAAACCAGCGGATGAAATAGTCAAATTCCAAGTCCACCCAACGGACCCTACAAAAACAGCCTCCATCGGGGCACAGTTAAACCCCGCCGTGGACGCCGCACTATGAGAGTTCCTGCGCGAGAATTGGGACATATTCGCCTGGCATCCCTCAGACATGCCAGGAATCCCACGCAGGCTGGCCGAGCATAGCCTCAATATCCTAAAGGGATTCAAGCCGGTCAAGCAAGCTCTTCGGCGTTTCTCCGAACCTAAGAGACAGGCCATGGGAGAGGAACTAGCCAAGTTATTGGAGGCCGGATTCATCAGAGAAATAAAACACCCGGACTGGCTAGCAAACCTGGTGATGGTACCAAAGAAGGATAAATCCTGGCGCCTTTGTGTCGATTTCAAGGACCTCAATAAAGCTTGCCCAAAGGATCCCTTCCCCCTCCCCCGCATCGATCAAATTATTGAAGCTACCGCAGGACACGAGTCATTGTGTTTCCTCGACGCATACTCCGGTTACCACCAAATCAAGATGGCGGAGTCCGACCAAGCCGCAACGGCATTCATCACACCATACGGTCCCTTCTGTTTCAACACAATGCCTTTTGGGCTCAAAAACGCCGGCGCAACATATCAGCGCATGATTCAGACATGTCTGGAGAAACAAATCGGCAAAACAATAGAGGCATACGTAGACGATGTGGTCGTCAAAACCAAACACGTCGACTCTTTGATAGACGACTTGAGGCTCACATTCGACAACCTCCGAACATACGACATCAAGCTCAATCCGGAAAAATGCGTTTTCGGCGTACCAGCCGGAAAGCTCCTGGGTTTCATCGTCTCCAGTAGAGGTATTGAAGCTAATCCGGCCAAAATCCGAGCTTTGTTGCTGTTGACTACCCCAACAGACCTCAAACAAATCCAGAAGTTAACTGGATGCGTGGCGGCTCTAAGCCGCTTTATCTCCCGCTTAGGAAAAAAGGCTTTACCCCTTTATCGCCTCCTTCGGTGCACCAAACACTTCGAGTGGACGGACGCTGCCACAGCCGGATTGGAAGAAATAAAGGCCATTTTGGCAACCAACCCAATCCTGGCCGCGCCAAACATCGGCGAACCAATGCTGTTGTACATTGCGGCAACTCATCAAGTTGTAAGCGCAGTGCTCGTCGTCGAACGAGAAGCTGACGGACATAAATTCCCTCTTCAAAAGCCGGTATACTATGTATCCACTGTCCTCACTCCATGCAAATCACGGTACCCACATTATCAAAAGATAGCCTATGCGGTATTCATGGCATCCCGGAAGCTGTGACACTACTTTCAAGAGTGTTCGGTTACAGTGGCCTCAGAAGTGCCACTTAATGATATTATAAACAACCGCGACGCTACGGGCCGGATTGCTAAATGGGCCATTGAGCTCCTCCCGTTTGACATAACATACAAACCTCGACGAGCCATTAAGTCGCAAGTATTGGCCGACTTTGTCGCCGAATGGACGGAGGCCGAACTCCCTAAAGAGTACGGCGCATAATCCAATTGGATCATGCACTTCGACGGTTCTAAAATGCTGGCTGGTCTGGGGGCTGGCGTCGTCCTGACGTCCCCAACCGGAGATATCGTTCAGTACGTACTGCAAATATTGTATACAGACTCCAACAACGCAGCCGAATACGAAGCTCTGTTGCATGGTCTTCGGATGGCAGTCTCCATGGGCATTCAACGCCTGGAGGTGCGTGTGGATTCAAACCTTGCAATATCCCAAATAAGTGGAGACTTTGACGCCAAGGATCCGAAAATGGCAGCCTACCGAAACACCGTCGTAAAAATGTCAGCCTGGTTTGAGGGGCTCGAATTTCATCATGTGGCTCGGGAAAACAATTAGGCGGCGGATATCCTCGCCCGCATTGGCGCAAAACGCGATGCAGTCCCCCCAACATATTTCTGGAGAGGCTGTTCAAGCCATCCATAGTATGGGAAGGGGACACCGGTAATAATAGTCCGGACCCAGCCAAAATACCCGATACCGAACACTCTGACACAATCGGAGGCTCCGCCACCAAAATAACACCTTCAGCCCATGTAATAATGGCCATCATAGCCCTGTGGACAGAATCATTACTGGCCTACCTAACTAGGCAGGAACTTCCAGAGGACCAAAATGAGGCACGCTGCATAGTGCATCGATCTAAGGCCTACAGGGTCCATGGGGGAGAATTGTATAAAAAAAGCACTACCGGAGTCCTTCAAAGGTGCATCTCCGAAGAGGAAGGGAGGAACCTTTTGGCAGAAATTCACGCCGGACTCAACGGTCACCACGCCACAGCCCGGGCTCTTGTCAGCAAGGCCTTCCGTACAGGATTCTATTGGCCAACGGCCCGGGCAGATGCACAGGACTTGGTCCAACTTTGCGCCGGTTGCCAACTCTTTGCAAATCAAAGCCACATCCCACCCACCACCCTCCAAACAATCCCCATTATGTGGCCCTTCGCGGTCTGAGGGCTTGACATGGTTGGACCCCTTAAAGGGGAACCCACAAGAAAAAATACTTACTGGTCATGGTGGATAAATTCACCAAATGGATAGAGGCCAACCATGTTAAAACAACCGAATCCGAACCGATGATAGACTTCATATCCGGGGGCGTACACCATTATGGCGTCCCTCATAGCATCATCACTGACAACGACACGAACTTCACTGCCGATGAGGTAAAACTATGGTGCAGCAAAATGGGCATCAGGCTCGATTATGCTTCGGTCTATCACCCACAAACCAACGGTCAAGTGGAGTGCGCGAACGGTCTTATAATGAGCGGCATTAAACCCAGGCTAGTGCGGTCCTTAACGGAGTCTAACACGCACTGGGTAGAGGAGCTCGACTCCGTACTCTGGGGGCTGCGGACCATGCTGAACCGTTGTACCAGATATACACCCTTCTTTATGGTGTACGGCGCAGAGGCAGTCTTGCCATGTGACATAATTCATGACTCAAATCGAGTGCGCATGTACGAAGAAAGAGAAGCCGAGCTTGATCGGCAGGACAGTCTGGACACATTGGAGGAGGAGTGCGATGTGGCAAAAGCCCGTTCCGCATTTTATCAGCAACAGGCTCGCAGATACCAAAGCAGAGAAGTACGGGCCAAAACTTATAACATTGGCGAACTAGTTCTATGCCTGCCGGATAAGAAAAAGAACAAGCTCGAGCCCAAATGGGAAGGCCCCTTCATCATTGACCAAGTTCTGACCGGTGGAGCGTACCGACTGCGGGATGCATCGACTAGTCGACTCGAGCCGAACCCATGGAACGCGGCCAGGCTCCGAAGATTCTATGCCTAGCGCCGGACTCTATGTTCGTCCCCTGCCTTTGTCCATTTTTTGCATATACATTATCTTCCTTGTTTTTCTTTCTTTCTTTCTTTCTTTTATTCTTTCTCTAGGCCTTCAAAGGCCAACTTGCGCCTCGTTTGCACATTATAGATGCGCTAGCTGCGCTTATCATACCTGGGGGCTTCTTTCACAGAAGCTTGATTATTTATCTGGGCCTCGTGCCCCGCACATGTGTTACGCTTCCACATGTACCTTTTTTTGCCATTAGATGCATCGATATGACTTAAGTTTTGGCCAAGCTGGGTTGCTTGGCTCTTGTATTTATGCCCTACGTTCCCGTTAATTCGGCTAGGGCATATGGGGAGCACCTCTGCGATTGTTACTGCCGGGTCAGCCGGATGTGTACCTCAGACTGAGTGAAGCCAAAAGCTAGCGTTCTTAAGGGAATAATCAGTCAGTGAACAAAAGATGATTTTTATTTATTTTCCATATCTGCCCCCAGATGTTTTTTCCTGCATTTCCTATCGCAGTCCGGACATGCACTTTAGGGCATGCTTACCCAGGGAAAGGAACCCTTAACGGAACTATTCTCCCTGGAAGATGTTTGTTACTATCCATGTAATATAACATAACTAGTTGGGCACTTGTCTGTCCAAGCACTAATGACCCCTATGCCTGGTCTCCACGCATACCCTGGTTCTTATATAACTAAGAGGGTATTCAGATACACTCCGGACTATCGGGTCCCGAGGTTGAAGAGAAAAGGTCCGCCATGACAAATGATCTACAATCCGGCTAGAAGGCATTATACATGTCACTTTAATTACATAGTCATGCAGACTAACTAAATTCCTCTTCTATAACATCCAACAGGCGGTCTAGCCTACAATCCTGTTGAGAATACTTTGTGGCTAATTCTACTTGCCCATAAACTAAGCTAATGGGGATCTCTTTTCTGTCGGGCCCCACAGGTCCGACCTCGGCCATGTGATTTGGGTCAGCCTTGGTGTACTGCGTCTTCACCATGGCCCAGGCTTCTCTGGCGCCTTGTCGGCAGGCCAATATCTTCCATAATTGGAAGCGCCGCCGTGCTCCCTTGAGCTTCTCCGTAAGCTCTGCAATGCCTTCTGGCAGGGAGGCGGATGGCCACAAGGACTGGGCAACACCTTGCATCACCTGCCGAACTTGTTCGTGCAGATGTGAGAGCTCGGATAGAAGATCACCCGTAGACCTGGGCATTTCCTCTGCGGGACGACCCGTCAGCATACCTACAGACATAACGCTGTTAGTCGGCTTCTTCGCCGAACTCCTTCAAAAGGATTCGTTCAAGCACTTACTGAAAATGCCGCGCCAAAGCCGCTTTTTCTCCTTCTCGGAGTCTGCAAGCTGGGCTCGAACGTCTTTTAGTTCCACGCTCAGCTTGATATTGGCGTCCTGGAGATTTTTTTTCTCTCTCCTAACCTCAGTCAGCACGCGTTTGCCAGCCTCTAGCTGTCGCACGACATGCTGGTCCTCCGGATTTTCTCCGGATTCATCTGCAACATCTATTGTTAGATCTGCAGCCACGTCGCACACTATATGGTAACCATCATTCTTTAAAATAAATGTTACCAGCGGGAGACTTTTTCGGTTCCTGCAATGCGGCAACAACAGCCCGCAGTTGGGTCTTGCATTCCTCCAGCTCCTATGACAGCCTAGTATTCTTCTCTGTAAGAACCTGCACAATAAAGATGATCCTTAAATCAGTTCTGCTAACTGTTTCAAGTCTCAGGGGCTACCGATACATATAAATCATCAAATTTACATACCATACATCCTTTACATACTGATACGTTGCTCTGGCTAGACCATCTTGAGCAGCACGGAGGTACGCCTCTCCAGAATTAAAGGCATCAAATGCCTCTGGTGAGAAACAAGCGTCACGGAGTATGGCCCGGCGGCGCCTATGATTCATGGCGCTTTCCACTTCTGAGTTTGTAGCGGATAATCTATTCCCATCCTCTGTAGGGGGATTATCCGGCGCCCGCCCCATATCGGCTTCTGCCTCTATGTCCGGTCCGGGCACCCTGTCACATCCCTAGCTGCTGGTAGTGCTCTAGGCTAGCTCATGTGTGCATCATATTTAAATTTCTGAAACCTGAACTGAGGAATTTTGGAAACCTCAAAATCTAATTAAAAGAAGGGCAAGCACCCTTTAAATTGCATTCTGTGAATCCAAAATGCCCTAAAAATAGTTTTGTGAATTTTGGCAAGAGTTATATATCAAACCAAAATTCTGGAATATTTTTAAGGAATTATTTGGTCTCTGAATTTAAATCAATAATATATTTGAATTTGGGGATATATTCATAATATATAATGAATATATTTTCAAATGCTTTGAAATGTTTTATGTACTTTTGAATAGTCCAGAGAGGTAACATAAAATATTTCAGAATGTTTTGGCACTGTATGAAATTATTTTGAATTTGAAAACAGTGGCAAAATAAAATAAAAAGGGAAACAAAACAGAAAAATTAAAAGGAACAGTACTTACCTGGCCTCACCCGTGCAGCCCACCAGAGCCGGCCCAGCTCCTGTGCTGGTCCAGCACTGTGCGGCCCAGCCCACCCCGGTCGCCACCGTCTTCAACCTCCTGCCAGTAGGCAGGAGGGCGTGTGCCCGACGCGCGCGCGCACGCTCCGGCCACCTCCTGCTTACCTGCTCGCCGCTGGAGGCACCCGAGGGCGCCACGCACTCCCCCTCGCCCCCTGCACCTCCCCTCTCTTCCCCTGGACCCCGTTCCCTCCTCTGCTTCCCTCCCGCGCACACCACCGAGCGGAGCTCGCCGTCATCGTCGCCGTACCCATGGCCACCGGCCACCCCTAGCCTCGCCGATGCACCCAGGAGCTCCGCCTCGACCCCCTCTTCCTCCCCACCGTTCCACAGCCCTCCGGAAGCCCTGCATCGCCGCCATCGCCGTCGTCTTCTACCTCGGACCCGCCGGCCATCCTCGTCAAATTCGCCGGCTCCGGACCGTCCCCGACCTCGCCGAGCATCTCTTCGTGACCGTGGTGAGCCCCCGGTCCTCTTCCCCCTAATCCCGCCTTCGTTTGCTTGCCGTAGCCGCCGCCCCCTTGCTTACCGTAGCCGTCGCCGCGCGGGCTCGTCGACGGCGAAGCCCCGGTGACCAAATGGCCCCGCGCGTGCGTCCGTTGCACTCGCAACGACCCGTGGAGTAACGCTAGCGTGGCAGCTAGCTCGTTTGCAAGCCGCAGCGCTAACCCCGCACCCACCCGAGCTCCGGCCGCCGCCTCGCTCGCCGCCGGCACCGATTCCGGCCGCCCCGAGCACAACTGACTCCACCAAGAGCTTCGGCTCGTCCCCAGCCCCTCCTAGATGCCCTCCGCGGCCCATTTGGTCGCCGGAGTGGCCAAAACCACTCTCGCCGCCGCGTCGGGCTCGCCGGTGGCTAAACGCCGGCAGCCGACTTTGACTTTGACCATGGGTGGGCCCCGGTTGACTCTCCTGAGTCAATGACAGGTGGGGCCCAGCCCTGTTAACTATTAGGATTAGTTTTAATTAATTTTAGTTAAGCTAATCACACTGACATGTGGGTCCCAGTGTCAGGTTTGACCTGGACCCGGTCTGTTGACCTGCTGAGGTCAGCATGACGCAATGATGACGCAGATAATCATTTTCTAAAATAATTCAGAAAATCCAGAAAATTGTATAAACTTCTAAAATCATAGAAATTCAACCGTAACTCCAAATTAAATAATTATATATGAAAAATTATCAGAAAAATTCAAGGAATCCATCTGTACCATTTTCATGCATGTTAGAACAACTTATCACTACTGTTTAGGGCAAATGAAGTAAATGGCATTTGAATAATCACATATGGAGTTTGAATTTGAATCTTGTATTCAAACCAACTTCAATTTAATCTGTTGCTAGTTGCATTAGCTCAAACACATTCATTTTGCCATGTCATAGCATGCATCATATTGTGCATTGCATTGATTGTGTTCCCTTCTGTGTTGCCGGTATTGTCCCCTCTCGATAGACGTGATACCGATGATGTGATCGTTGACACTGATGAAGACTCAATGTTATCTTCAGAAGTGCCAGGCAAGCAAAACCCCCTTGTTCATTCCGATACAATCCCACTCTCTCGCTCCTGCTCTCTTTTACTGCATTAGGACAACAACGATTCAACTGTTACTTGCTGCGGTAGCTGAACCCCTTTATCCTTTGCATGACCTGTCATTGCCACAGTAAATAGATGAAACCCACTAGCATGAGTAGGAGTTGTTTGAGCCCTGATGTGCCTACTCATTCATGTTTGTTGTCATGCCTGCTACTGCTTAGAGTTGAGTCAGGTCTGATTCATCGGGGATGAATCAGAGGCGTGTGAACATGTCCTACTGTGTGTGAGCTAAGTGTGTGAACACGATTTGGTAAAGGTAGCGGTGAGAGGCCATGTAGGAGTACATGGTGGGTTGTCTCATTGCAGCCGTCCTCAGGAACTGAGTTCTGTGTTTGTGATCCATGATTCAGCTACTACCACGCATTGGGCCCGAAACCAATGGACCCTCTCGGCTTCTTGATCACCCTTGTCCTCTGTCCAGGAGTTGCAAGTAGTTTCTGGTGTTTGTAGTATGCTGGAGGCCGTGCGCAGCGCTGACCGTAGGGGTGGGCTGTGATGCGGTAGGCACGTGGCCGGTGTAACCGGGCGCCCGTTTGGTGTCACGGAACCCTGTTCACATCGTTTGGGGCTGTGAGCGAAACTCCGGCCGGATCTCCTCATGGATGGAACCCGAATAGGCGATAAACCTGGACTAGAGACTTGAGTGTTTAGGTAGGCCGTGGCCGACACCCACGTTGGGCTTCCGCTTGAAGGTTGCCGAGTACATGTCGTGTAAACGGCGGTAAGTGGTGAGAGCGTGTGTGAAGAAGTACACCCCTGCAGGGTTAACATCATCTATTCGAATAGCCGTGTCCGCGGAAAAGGACTTCTGGGTTGCTTATATCAGTTCATAGACAAGTGAAAGTGGATACTCTAAAATACGCAAGATAAGCGTGAGTGCTATGGATGGCGTTCTCGTAGGGAGACGGGAGCGGATCCATAGTGGTGTATTGATATGGTGAATATGTGGACTCGTGTGCGCCACCTCAAAAGAGTTACTTGCAGTCGTAGTTCAGGATAGCCACCGAGTCAAAGCTGGCTTGCTGCAGTTAAACCCCACCATCCCCTTTGTTGATAATGATGCATATGTAGATAGATCTGATGTAAGTCTTGCTGGGTACATTTGTACTCACGTTTGCCTATTTTATGTTTTTGCAGAGAGACTTCGGTCTCACTAGTAGTTTCGCGTGGACTTCGATGTTTAGCTTGTTACCTCAGCTACGATCTTGTGCCCTCGGCAGGATCTGATAGATAGTCAGGCTTCTCAGCCTTTTTCATTTATAGATGTCTGTACTCAGACATGATAGCTTCCGCTTGTGCTTTGACTTGTATGCTCTGATTGTTGGGTCATGAGACCCATGTTTGTAATGTCTCGCTCCTCGGAGCCTATTGAATAAACTACTTGAGTCATAGAGTCATTTTGTGATGCCATGTTGTATTGCACATATCGAGCATATTGTGTGTATGTTATTGAAATGCTTGGTATGTGTGGGATCTGACCATCTAGTTGTTTATCTTTAGTAGCCTCTCTTACCGGGAAATGTCTCCTAGTGTTTCACTGAGCCATGGTAGCTTGCTACTGCTCCGGAACACTTAGGCTGGCCGGCATGTGTCCTTCTTCGTTCCTGTGTCTGTCCCTTCGGGGAAATGTCACGCGATGAATACCGGAGTCCTGTTAGCCCGCTACAGCCCGGTTCACCGGAGTCCTGCTAGCCCAGTGCTACAGCCTGGATTCGCTCGCTGATGACCGACACGTTCGATGTTGGGTCATGGATGCCTGTCCCTGTAAGTCTGTGCCACTTTGGGTTTACGACTAGCCATGTCAGACCGGGCTCCTTATCATATGGATGCTAGCGACACTGTCATATACGTGTGCCAAAAGGCGCAAACGGTCCCGGGCAAAGGTAAGGCGACACCCGTGGGAATACCGTGCGTGAGGCCGCAAAGTGATATGAGGTGTTACATGCTAGATCGATGTGGCATTGAGTCGGGGTCCTGACAGCGTTGGTATCAGAGCTTGACTGCCTGTAGGATTACCAAGCCAAACTGGTCGAAGTTGAGTCTAGAAATTCTTTAGTTATATGTAGGGAATTGATTGTGGGATGGAACGTAAGGCTCTTTTTACTCCTTATACCTCATGGCCTTCTGATCTGAGTCATCTATCTTCTCTCTACGGGGATTAAGAACTAGGCTATCTCTTCTTTCTATCAGGATCACGTGTTACTAATCAGTGGACTTATAAGATTGTTGGACTTAAGCCTCGTTCAGTTCCTACTACTTCTGTATGTTAATTATTGATCTCGAGACCTTGATATTGTGCTTCTGAGTGGTTATGCCACCATTTTTGTGAATGTCTCAAATCTTTTCTGAGCATTTACAGCCGTTATGCTGTCCGAGTCATCCCAGGTTTCTAAGTAGTCTGATGCATTTGCAAATCCTTTCTTCCCGTTTCAATGTTCCTTTATGCCAGCTCAATCACACTAATTGTTGAGTTGAGGTATTCTATTGCCTTGACATTATGTTGGAGTTACTATTATGGCCCTAGGTGTTTAGGGAGTCACCTAGTAATCTAGCAATGTTTTGTGATCCCAGTGCGATGATTCTGGCTTTTATTCTCGAAAGCATCCCATGATGCCACTTAGTAGTAGCTATTCTACTCCTTGGGCTTTGAACCCGAGATTCACTCTACTTACCTCATGTTGATAGTGTTTGCTAGTTCCTTTAGGATATTAGTAACTTTGCGATAGTCCTCGAGGTCCGTGGTATTTCCTTCTTTCAAATACTATGAACCGCTTATGGCAGATGCTTATTGGATCAAAAGATCACAATTAGAGTACTCTTGAGGAGTTCTCCATTCATAAATCGTGACTCTGCCAGTCCTACCTCTCTCCATGGGTTATCTGGAAGAAATGTTGATCTCGCTCGACATACTAATCTATGCATCCACAACTCAGAAAATTATATGTTCCTTTGAGTTGTCCCATCTTAGTTGTTTCCGACCCTCGCCTATCAATTGATAGTCAAGATTGTGTGTGCATTCGTTCATCGATGCCTATTACTTTTGTGGTCCGTCAAGCCATTCTATCGCAGAATGACTAGGAGAAACAAACTCCAGTACCTCATCCATATTTAGGATTGGGTCAAAGTAGTTGTGTTCCGCAGATCAAGTTACAATCCAGCTTCTGGTCTACTCTACCCTGAAGTATTACCTTCTTTATGACAGGAATTTCATGAGAATTGCACCACCTTTTGTGAATTCTTGACATAGTGATACTTCTCGCCATCCTTTTTCATTCCTCGGTTCCGTGTTGATGCAACCGGAATACCGACAAATGAATTGTGATGTGTGAAATCAATACTCCTAGCAACCTCGTTGCTTGGTAGTTAAAGGATAATAATTTTATTCTTAGTATGTTGGTTATTGAATCACCATTCTAAGATTGATCGTGCTACCTAGTCCTTATTTTGGTGCACCCTTCGATTGATGAGTAGGATTTTGTCAAGTCCTCGCTCATTTGATCATGTCGTCTTGCCCTCAAAAGCAAGATTGTTCTCGAGCTTAGTAACATAACGGTGGTTCGTAATTTTCCGAATATCTTCTCGTAAGTATTACCAGGTTGTCACCTGACCGCTATGTTGAGTTCGTGATCAAGTTGGTTTTCCAGTAAACCACTTTTTCTCCAAGAATCGGTGTTAGATATCCCTGGGCTAGTTGGTTAAGCTAGACAACAACTTGGAGAGTTGGAAGATAAAAGCTTGCCTGACTTAGTTCGTTCCAAAGGGATATTCTTGTGTAGTGTGTGTTGAAGAAAGATGATATCTTCATCGATTGGTCCCTGTGATCAGTTGCTGGACCTATTGTCTTATCAATCCCTTGATTTGAGTATGGGCTATCGTCAAATCAAATCAGTACTAACGATGCTCGTAATGTTGTCTTACTCGTGGTTGATCCCTCGAGCATACACCATTACATCTTTGGTCTGACCAATGCTATCACCGTGTTCACATGATGGTGGAAGTTCAGTGATATGGAAATTCCGATGAGTTGCTGTTGAGCCCATCAGTAGCATTTTGTCTCCCCCCATGAATCATGTTGAACATCAACCTAGTGTTGGAAACTTTTGTAAGCATTTCTTCGTGTTTCATTCATGAAGCATATGTTTGGATGAAGGTAGTGACTTCCTTTAATTCATGTGCATCTGATGCAAGTTGCCGCCGTGGATTCGAGAAAGTCAATGTTGCTTTCTTTGGAATCATCCCAAATCAGTCATGCACACGTGCGAAGAATTCTGTGGTTTGAAGACTTGCAACCTTCAATCTATATGTACCCCTAGCACACCAAGCCACTGACTGATTTGTTCAAGGAGAAGGAGTATCTTCATAAGAGCTAATCCGGACTTATGAAGGACTTCGATATCCTCGTTGATGGTTCCCCCTCCTGAACTCGGTAGTGTTTTATTATAAGACTACTTTGTGGTCATGCTTGTCCTGGACAACGTGTTCACATGTTTGTAGCAGAACCAGCTCATGTTTTGGAGTTTGCTATCGTAGTTCATCTCCCGAGAATCCCGCAACGTCATCTCGTCGATTTGTGTTGCAAACTTCCGTTTTTCTTCCTAGACTCGATGAGTCTGGAATATCCTGACACCAACCAGATCTGAATCTCAGGCAGATATGATGGTTGGAATATTTCCCAAGAATTATAATATTGGTCGCGCGATAACCGGTAAAGTGGATGTCGTGGCCAACACACCCAGCCGGAAGACCTGTTATTATAATATCCTGATTGATGAAGTTGGCCACCTCCCCATAGGGATTTCGTAGGATTTACTCCCTAGTTGCCCCTATGGATTTTGAGATCCCGAAGTCCGACCTTTTACTTGATGTTCTAGATATCAAACCATATCTATGAAAGGGTTACACTAGCACATCAAGGAGAACATTAGAAGCGGAGTGCCAAATGTCTCTCGGTCGATCATCCAAATTTTATTTCCTTGGCCCCGCCAAGGGTGAAATCTGAGAAGGTGTTATCTTCCTTTGCATCTGCATCATCCATCATCATTCATCATGGTAGCAAGTTGTGTTGCCAGGATCCTTGACACGGATGTTGGTAAAACCTTGATGAATATGGAAATGCTCAAGTTCTTGAGAGCACGCACAAGCGCTACGTGTTATCATCGGCACTAGCTGGGTTTGCTCTCAGTTCCCTCGGCAATGCTATGATCTATTCAACAGTGAATTCACTCTCTATTGTTGGGTTCTTCCCCAGTTACTAGAATCATTCCCAGGATTTGCATTTTGTTCCCAGCTTGCACCGCCAATGTGCCATTCTACCATGGGTCTCTTCCATTTCCGGTGGTAAGCAAATTCATCCATTACGTTGTCTTCAACAAGGTAATCCACATCATCCAAGTCCGAGTATGCCATTCTACCGACCCCCTCCAAACGATCGCTCGAGAATTGCCTTAGGCTGGTTTTAAAGAGTTTCAATGATCTCTGAATCAAAGGTAATTCTTTTTGCCACTTAAGGGGAGATATCTACGAGTCACGGTTCCGAAGGTGTCTCGTTGTGGTTTCATGGCAACTCAACTCCTCGCTACGTTGACAATCGATTACCACCTTCTTAAGCGTGAAATTGTTGTCTACCTAGTGAACCTTCGTCATCCGTTTCTTTCCACCCCTCTTGATGTGTATCTCGTGTCTCAACCCGAGAGATGGTTCTAAGTCTCATTCCGTGAGTTAATCCTGAGTTGTTCGACCTTCGAGAAGACCGATCCTTCTAGAGTTTTCCTTTCCTCTTCTTGTCATGATTAGCTGAAGTTCTCAGAGCAAGACGACAAGACAAAGATGGTGTTCAAATCAACGTTCATTTGAAGTGCAACCTGGATCGTGGAGATTATACTAGTCTGTGTTACCCTTCACCTTACCCTACGCTTGAATCTCGAGACGAGATTCTTGTTTAGTGGGGGTGAGTTGTCACATCCCTAGCTGCTGGTAGTGCTCTAGGCTAGCTCATGTGTGCATCATATTTAAATTTCTGAAACCTGAACTGAGGAATTTTGGAAACCTCAAAATCTAATTAAAAGAAGGGCAAGCACCCTTTAAATTGCATTCTGTGAATCCAAAATGCCCTAAAAATAGTTTTGTGAATTTTGGCAAGAGTTATATATCAAACCAAAATTCTGGAATATTTTTAAGGAATTATTTGGTCTCTGAATTTAAATCAATAATCTATTTGAATTTGGGGATATATTCATAATATATAATGAATATATTTTCAAATGCTTTGAAATGTTTTATGTACTTTTGAAATAGTCCAGAGAGGTAACATAAAATATTTCAGAATGTTTTGGCACTGTATGAAATTATTTTGAATTTGAAAACAGTGGCAAAATAAAATAAAAAGGGAAACAGAACAGAAAAATTAAAAGGAACAGTACTTACCTGGCCTCACCCGTGCAGCCCACCAGAGCCGGCCCAGCTCCTGTGCTGGTCCAGCACTGTGCGGCCCAGCCCACCCTGGTCGCCACCGTCTTCAACCGCCTGCCAGTAGGCAGGAGGGCGTGTGCCCGACGCGCGCGCGCACGCTCCGGCCACCTCCTGCTTACCTGCTCGCCGCTGGAGGCACCCGAGGGCGCCACACACTCCCCCTCGCCCCCTGCACCTCCCCTCTCTTCCCCTGGACCCCGTTCCCTCCTCTGCTTCCCTCCCACGCACACCACCGAGCGGAGCTCGCCGTCATCGTCGCCGTACCCATGGCCACCGGCCACCCCTAGCCTCGCCGATGCACCCAGGAGCTCCGCCTCGACCCCCTCTTCCTCCCCACCGTTCCACAGCCCTTCGGAAGCCCTGCATCGCCGCCATCGCCGTTGTCTTCTACCTCGGACCCGCCGGCCATCCTCGTCAAATTCGCCGGCTCCGGACCGTCCCCGACCTCGCCGAGCATCTCTTCGTGACCGTGGTGAGCCCCCGGTCCTCTTCCCCCTAATCCTGCCTTCGTTTGCTTGCCGTAGCCGCCCCCTTGCTTACCGTAGCCGTCGCCGCGCGGGCTCGTCGCCGGCGAAGCCCCGGTGACCAAATGGCCCCGCGCGTGCGTCCGTTGCACTCGCAACGACCCGTGGAGTAACGCTAGCGTGGCAGCTAGCTCGTTTGCAAGCCGCAGCGCTAACCCCGCACCCACCCGAGCTCCGGCCGCCGCCTCGCTCGCCGCCGGCACCGATTCCGGCCGCCCCGAGCACAACTGACTCCACCAAGAGCTTCGGCTCGTCCCCAGCTCCTCCTAGATGCCCTCCGCGGCCCATTTGGTCGCCGGAGTGGCCAAAACCACTCTCGCTGCCGCGTCGGGCTCGCCGGCGGCTAAACGCCGGCAGCCGACTTTGACTTTGACCACGGGTGGGCTCCGGTTGACTCTCCTGAGTCAATGACAGGTGGGGCCCAGCCCTGTTAACTATTAGGATTAGTTTTAATTAATTTCAGCTAAGCTAATCACACTGACATGTGGGTCCCAGTGTCAGGTTTGACCTGGACCCGGTCTGTTGACCTACTGAGGTCAGCATGACGCAATGATGACGCAGATAATCATTTTCTAAAATAATTCAGAAAATCCAGAAAATTGTATAAACTTCTAAAAATCATAGAAATTCAACCGTAACTCCAAATTAAATAAATTATATATGAAAAATTATCAGAAAAATTCAAGGAATCCATCTGTACCATTTTCATGCATGTTAGAACAACTTATCAGTACTGTTTAGGGCAAATGAAGTAAATGGCATTTGAATAATCACATATGGAGTTTAAATTTGAATCTTGTATTCAAACCAACCCCATTTAACTTGTTGCTAGTTGCATTAGCTCAAAACACCAGCATGTTGCCATGTCATAGCATGCATCATATTGTGCATTGCATTGATTGTGTTTCCTTCTGTTTGCCGGTGTTGTTCCCCCTCGATAGACGTTGTACCGACGATGTGATCGATGACACCGATGAAGAGCTATATTATCTTCAGAAGTGCCAGGCAAGCAAAACCCCCTTGTTCATTCCGATACAATCCCACTCTCTCGCTCCTGCTCTCTTTTACTGCATTAGGACAACAACGATTCAACTGTTACTTGCTGCGGTAGCTGAACCCCTTTATCCTTTGCATGACCTGTCATTGCCACAGTAAATAGATGAAACCCACTAGCATGAGTAGGAGTTGTTTGAGCCCCGATGTGCCTACTCATTTATGTTTGTTGTCATGCCTGCTACTGCTTAGAGTTGAGTCAGGTCTGATTCATCCGGGATGAATCAGAGGTGTATGAACATGTCCTACTGTGTGTGAGCTAAGTGTGTGAACACGATTTGGTAAAGGTAGCGGTGAGAGGCCATGTAGGAGTACATGGTGGGTTGTCTCATTGCAGCCGTCCTCAGGAACTAAGTTCTGTGTTTGTGATCCATGATTCAGCTACTACCACGCATTGGGCCCGAAACCAATGGACCCTCTCGGCTTCTTGATCACCCTTGTCCTCTGTCCAGGAGTTGCAAGTAGTTTCTGGTGTTTGTAGTATGCTGGAGGCCGTGCGCAGCGCTGACCGTAGGGGTGGGCTGTGATGCGGTACGCACGTGGCCGGGTAAACCGGGCGCCCGTTTGGTGTCATGGAACCCTGTTCACATCGTTTGGGGCTGTGAGCGAAACTCCGGCCGGATCTCCTCATGGATGGAACCCGAATAGGCGATAAACCTGGACTAGAGACTTGAGTGTTTAGGCAGGCCGTGGCCGACACCCACGTTGGGCTTCCGCTTGAAGGTTGCCGAGTACATGTCGTGTAAACGGCGGTAAGTGGTGAGAGCGTGTGTGAAGAAGTACACCCCTGCAGGGTTAATATGATCTATTCGAATAGCCGTGTCCGCGGAAAAGGACTTCTGGGTTGCTTATATCAGTTCATAGACAAGTGAAAGTGGATACTCTAAAATACGCAAGATAAGCGTGAGTGCTATGGACGGCGTTCTCGTAGGGAGACGGGAGCGGTTCCATAGTGGTGTATTGATATGGTGAATATGTGGACTCGTGTGCGCCACCTCAAAAGAGTTACATTGCAGTCGTAGTTTAGGATAGCCACCGAGTCAAAGCTGGCTTGCTGCAGTTAAACCCCACCATCCCCTTTGTTGATAATGATGCATATGTAGATAGATCTGATGTAAGTCTTGCTGGGTACATTTGTACTCACGTTTGCCTATTTTATGTTTTTGCAGAGAGACTTCGGTCTCACTAGTAGTTTCGCGTGGACTTCGACGTTTAGCTTGTTACCTCAGCTACGATCTTGTGCCCTCGGCAGGATCTGATAGATAGTCAGGCTTCTCAGCCTTTTTCATTTATAGATGTCTGTACTCAGACATGATAGCTTCCGCTTGTGCTTTGACTTGTATGCTCTGATTGTTGGGTCATGAGACCCATGTTTGTAATGTCTCGCTCCTCGGAGCCTATTGAATAAACTACTTGAGTCGTAGAGTCATTTTGTGATGCCATGTTGTATTGCACATATCGAGCATATTGTGTGTATGTTATTGAAATGCTTGGTATGTGTGGGATCTGACCATCTAGTTGTTTATCTTTAGTAGCCTCTCTTACGGGAAATGTCTCCTAGTGTTTCACTGAGCCATGGTAGCTTGCTACTGCTCCGGAACACTTAGGCTGGCCGGCATGTGTCCTTCTTCGTTCCTGTGTCTGTCCCTTCGGGGAAATGTCACGCGATGAATACCGAAGTCCTGTTAGCCCGCTACAGCCCGGTTCACCGGAGTCCTGCTAGCCCAGTGCTACAGCCTGGATTCGCTCGCTGATGACCGACACGTTTGATGCTGGGTCATGGATGCCTGTCCCTGTAAGTCTGTGCCACTTTGGGTTTACGACTAGCCATGTCAGCCCGGGCTCCTTATCATATGGATGCTAGCGACACTGTCATATACGTGTGCCAAAAGGCGCAAACGGTCCCGGGCAAAGGTAAGGCGACACCCGTGGGAATACCATGCGTGAGGCCGCAAAGTGATATGAGGTGTTACATGCTAGATCGATGTGGCATTGAGTCGGGGTCCTGACACACCCGACAGATGGAAGCGTGATTAGCAACATCGCCGGACATATTCCGGGGAGCGTTTTTTCTGTTAAAGAAACACGGATGTCATTACATTTTGAGAAAGACGACAACCACGGAGCAGGGTTTTTTATATACCTTTGCACCGGCGTCTCTATCCTGACCGCCTTCCTTTTTGGCCTACCCGGCCTCGGTGCCTCTTGTTGGCGAGTTGCTGCGGGTTCGGCAGGGCACCCCAAATGCCTTCCCTGTAAAAATGCCATATGTATATGGTGGGTGAAGTGTCTAAAAGGGGATCCTAGTTTTTGGAGTTGGGATTTTTGGTTTTTCTTACGTGCGATGCAGGGAGCAGTCCGGGATAGTCGGCCGTAATGGCCACCATGGCATCATCGTAGCTTAACTGATAGAACTATCGGTCTATCATCTCCACAAAGATAACAAGATCTTCTTCAAGTCCGGAGTCGAGGGCCCGGTCAGGGTCCTCTGGTTGTGGAGAGGGGCTGCTGACCTCCTTTATGGCTTTTCGTAGTTCCTGCTGCAAAGTGGCAATGTGAATTCTTACGACAAAGAATGCGGGAAAAATGAGAGTAAGGGGATATAACTTACCCAGCTTGGAGGATTGTACATGGAGAATCCATCCCGTGGCTTGATGCGGGTGAACTCCTCTTCCTCTCCCTTGAACAATACAGATAGAGTTTTCGCTAAAGCGGCAACATTGTCTGGACCCTTACGCCCGTAGCAGGTGGCATCATCCGCCCGTTAAAACACCACAAGGGGTGCCCATGATATTGAAGTGGTTGCACTCCCCGCATTATGCAAATAGACATAACTTCGATTACTGTCAATCCTGATTGAGCCAGTGCTTTGATCCGGTTCATCAGATAGAGGACTTCTCCATTGTCTTCCACCTGGGGGCTCCGTGGGAGCCAACTTCGGCATTTCTTCAGAGGAGCATTGTTGAACTCAGGAAGACCCCGCCGAATAGGGTCCGGAAGGGGAACGTCCTCCATATAAAACCATTCTGAAGGACAGTCTTCGGACGACTTCTTTGGGGTACCGGACAGGTATCTGGTACCGGCGATCCACCATATTTCGGCTCCGCCCACTTGATAAAGTGACCCCCTCTGTGTGCGAGGGACAAGGCAAAATAGCCTTTTCCACAGCTCGAAATGAGCCTCACAGCCCAGGAACAACTTGCAGAGAGCATCATAGCCGGCGATATGTAGAATGGAGGCAGGGGTGAAATTGTGTAATTGGAGGCCGTAGAACTCCAGGAGGTCGCGGAGGAACGGATGAATTGGAAATCCGAGTCCCCTTAATAAATAAGGAACAAGGCAGACCCGTTCCCCCATAGTGGGACAGGGAAAGCTCTCCGCATGCTCCCCGCCATTGTAGGTGGCAAGCCCGGCTCGACCTGGCTCGAACGGGCACCATATACGCCGGAGGGAGAAATCCCTTAGTCTGCAGTTTGACTAATCGACTGTGTGGGACTGAACACCTCTCCCAATCACCGGGCTTAGGGCTATGGGGGCGGGAGGAGGAGCTACAGAGGTCGGCCATGCTAGAATGGATCTTTTCGAAACGCGCTCTGATGGATTCTCGCTGGGGGAGGATGGTATGGATCGGATCTAAGAATCCCCATCCCTTTAATAGACAATTTATTTATCTGGCTAGGGAGCGATTGTAAAAATGCCCTGGCGCCTCATATTCATTTGACGCGTGGGAGATAGCCCTTATTGGGCACAAAAGCCAAGAGGTCCAAATATTTATGGGACCGGAGATTGCTTTACAAACGTTCGAAAGATGGAGAAGAACCCGCCTTGCAATGCCAAAGAAAATACTGCGCGTCGGACTCATCGTCATTGAAGCCTGGTTTGGGGGCTACTGAGGGAGTCCTGGATTAGGGGGTATCCGGACAACCGGACTATATCCTTTGGCCGGACTGTTGGACTATGAAGATACAAGACTGAAGACTTCGTCTCGTGTCCGGATGGGACTCTACTTGGCGTGGAAGGCAAGCTAGGCAGTACGGATATGCATATCTCCTCCTTTGTAACCGACCTTGTGTAACCCTAGCACCCTCCGGTGTCTATATAAACCGGAGGGTTTTAGTCCGTAGGACAACATACAATCATAACATAGGCTAGCTTCTAGGGTTTAGCCTATCTGATCTTGTGGTAGATCAACTCTTGTAATACTCATATCATCAAGAATAAATCAAGCAGGACGAAGGGTTTTACCTCCATCAAGAGGGCCCGAACCTGGGTAAAACATCATGTCCCCTGCCTCCTGTTACTATCCGCCTTAGACGCACAGTTCGGGACCCCCTACCCAAGATCCGCCCGTTTTGACACCGACACCAGGGGCTCAAGTCCGTGTACAAAAGTAGGGGCTCTCCTTTGTACCCCTTTACTTGTGCACGGGCAGTCAGAGCCGTGCCCGTGGCCGTGCTGAGGAGGGCAAAGGAGGGAAGCCGGAGCACAAGATAACTGAAGCAACGCCAAGACCACATGCACAAAGAGCAAGGGAGCGAAGTGGACTCCCCCGACAAGACCCTTGCCGAGGCAACTAGCCCAACGCCAGCAAAGCGCGCCGCCCTTGAGCCAAGGGGTTCCAACACCATCAACCACATTGGAACCAAGGCTCGGGAGGCACCTCCATGGTGGCATGCAGATCTTTGTGGAGATCATAAATACACAAGATTAGATGAGGACTAGAAGACGACCATCCTTGGCAAGATCCTTTCCAAGGAAATCCACGAGACACCCGGCAAGATCCTTGCCGGGGACGACCGCGATGCCGCGGCAAGACCCTTGACGGGCCCTCGGCAAGACCCTTGCCGAGGACATCTGCGGGGCCGCAGTCAGGCCCACGTCTGCCAAGGCTCCACCGCCGCTCCCATGAAGCTGCTAGCTCAACCAGCTCGGGAGGCATCTGCGTGGCAGCGTGCGGCCTCCACACCGACTCAGCAAGCACATGCGTGGTGGCATGCATATCTTTGTGAAGACTCCGCCACTGCGCCATCCCAGCAGCCAGCCAACGTGGCGCTACGATGCCTCGCCAGCTCAGACGCGTGTCGGAGCTAGGCGAGGCGGCGACAGCTGGGACGAGCTTCCTTGCCGTCCCCGATAAAGCAAGAAGGGCATGTCGGCAGCGCATTAAATGCGTTTGTCCGACGGTGCCAGAGGATAGACTCAACCACAATACACCTTCCCACCTCCAATGTGCCACTATGGCGACCCCTTTTGTCCATAAAAGGAGGCCCGAGGCATACTGGAGAGGGATTCGGATCTTTGGAACTAGACACGCACCTTAGCTGGTTCAAGAACACAAGAACACTCAAATATACATCAAAGTAGGACTAGGGTATTACGTGCATCCGCAGCCCAAACCTGGGTAAACGATCCTTGTGCTGACCGCTAGACCCGCTCTTTGCACAACCCCGCGCCCGCCAACCGTAGAAGGGATCGCAGTGATCCCATATGTGTCGTTTCCCACTGTCGGAGTAGGAGAGAAGGAAAGCCCCCCCCCCCCAAACCTATCCAATTCGTCCTCCTACCCAAGGGAGGCGCACCAGCCCCTTGTGGGCTGGTGTGCTTCCTTCTTATGGCCCATAAGGCCCATAACTTCTCCCAGGGGGTTCCGGTAACCTCCCGGTACTCCGGAAAAATGCCCGAACCACTTGGAACCATTCTGATGTCCAAACATAGGCTTCCAATATATCGATCTTTATGTCTCGACCATTTCGAGACTCCTCGTCATGCCCGTGATCACATCCGGGACTCCAAACAACCTTCGGTTCATCAAAACACATAAACTCATAATACGGATCGGCACCGAACGTTAAGCGTGCGGACCCTACGGGTTCGAGAACTACGTAGACATGATCGAGACTCATCTCCGGTCAATAACCAATAGCGAAACCTGGATGCTCATATTTGTTCCTACATATTCTATGAAGATCTTTATCGGTCAAACCGCATAACAACATACGTTGTTCCCTTTGTCATCGGTATGTTATTTGCCCGAGATTCGATCGTCGGTATTTCAATACCTAGTTCAATCTCGTTACCAGCAAGTCTCTTTATTGTTCTGTAATGCATCATCCCGCAAATAACTCATTAGTCACATTGCTTGCAAGGCTTATAGTGATGTGTATTACCGAGAGCGCCCAGAGATACCTCTCCGACAATCGGAGTGACAAATCCTAATCTCGATCTATGCCAACTCAACAAGTACCATCGGAGACACCTTTAGAGCACCTTTATAATCACCTAGTTACGTTGTGATATTTGATAGCATACAAGGTGTTCCTCAGGATTCGGGAATTGCATAATCTCATAGTCAGAGGAACATTTATAAGTCATGAAGAAAGCAGTAGCAATAAAACTGAACGATCATTATGCTAAGTTAACGGATGGGTCTTGTACATCACATCATTCTCTAATGATGTGATCCCATTCATCAAATGACAACACATGTCCATGGCTAGGAAACTTAATCATCTTTGATTAACGAGCTAGTCAAGTAGAGGCATACTAGGGACACTCTGTTTGTCTATGTATTCACACATGTACTAAGTTTCCAATTAATACAATTCTAGCATGAATAATAAACATTTATCATGATATAAGAAAATATAAATAACAATTTTATTATTGCCTCTAGGGCATATTTCCATTAGTCTCCCACTTGCACTAGAGTCAATAATCTAGTTCACATCGTCATGTGATTTAACATCAATAGTTCACATCTTTATGTGATTAGTTCACATCTCCATGTGACAAATACCCAAAGGGTTTACTAGAGTCAATAATCTAGTTCACATCGCTATGTGATTAACACCCAAAGAGTGATCATGCTTTGCTTGTGAGAGAAGTTTAGTCTACGGGTCTGCAACATTCAGATCCGTATGTATTTTGCAAATTTCTATGTCTACAATACTATGCACGGAGCTACTCTAGCTAATTCCTCCCACTTTCAATATGTATCCTGATCGAGATTTAGAGTCTTCTAGATTGATGTAAAAAGCTTGCATCAACGCAACTCTTTACGATGAACTCTTTTATCACCTCCATAACCGGGAAATATTTCCTTAGTCCTCTAAGGATAATTTTGACCGCTGTCTAGTGATCTACTCCTAGATCACTATTATGTTGGGAATATGCCCTAGAGGCAATAATAAATTGGTTATTATTATATTTCCTTGTTCATGATAATCGTTTATTATCCATGCTAGAATTGTATTGATAGGAAACTCAGATACATGTGTGGATACATAGACAACACCATGTCCCTAGTAAGCCTCTAGTTGACTAGCTCGTTGATCAATAGATGGTTACGTTTTCCTGACCATGGACATTGGATGTCGTTGATAACGGGATCACATCATTAGGAGAATGATGTGATGGACAAGACCCAATCCTAAGCCTAGCACAAAGATCATGTAGTTCGTATGCTAAAGCTTTTCTAATGTCAGGTATCATTTCCTTAGACCATGAGATTGTGCAACTCCCGGATACCGTAGGAATGCTTTGGGTGTACCAAACGTCACAACGTAACTGGGTGGCTATAAAGGTTCACTACAGGTATCTCCGAAAGTGTCTGTCGGGTTGGCACGAATCGAGACTGGGATTTGTCACTCCGTGTGATGGAGAGGTATCTTTGGGCCCACTCGGTAGGACATCATCATAATGTGCACAATGTGACCAAGGAGTTGATCACGGGATGATGTGTTACGGAATGAGTAAAGAGACTTGCCGGTAACGAGATTGAACAAGGTATCGGGATACCGACGATCGAATCTCAGGCAAGTATCGTACCGATAGACAAAGGGAATTGTATACGGGATTGATTGAACCCTCGACATCGTGGTTCATCCGATGAGATCATCGTGAAACATGTGGGAGCCAACATGGGTATCCAGATCCCACTGTTGGTTATTGGCCAAAGAGTTTTCTCGGTCATGTCTGCATGGTTCCCAAACCCGTAGGGTCTACACACTTAAGGTTCGGTGACACTAGAGTTGTTATGGGAAATAGTATGTGGTTACCGAAGGTTGTTCGGAGTCCCGGATGAGATCCCGGACATGACGTGGAGCTCCGGAATGGTCCGGAGGTGAAGATCGGTATATTAGACGAAGGGTATTGGAGTCCAGAATTGTTCCGGGGGTACCAGGTGATGACCAGCGTGTCCGAAAGGGGTTTCGGAGGCCCCGTCAAGCGTTGGGGGGCCTTATGGGCCAAGGGGAGAGGGCACATCAGCCCACTAAGGGGCTGAGCGCCCCTCCCACCCCATCTCGCATAACTAGGAGAGGTGGGGGCGCCACCCCTAGGGCATCCGCCCCTCCCGGCTTGGGGGGCAAGTTTCCTAGGGGGTGGGGGCGCCCAAACCCATCTAGGGTTTCCCCTGTGGCCGCCGCCCCTCCCCTAGGGAACCCTAGGGTGCCCCCCTCCTCCCTTCCCCCTATATATAGTGAGGGAGAGAGAGGGCAGCCGCACCCTTCCCCTGGCGCAACCCTCTTCCTCCTCCAACACCTCATCCTCCTCCGTAGTTCTTGGCGAAGCCCTGCCGGAGAACCACGAGCTCCATCACCACCACGCGGTCGTGCTATTGGAGTTTTCCCTCAACTTCTCCTCTCACCTTGCTGGATCAAGAAGGAGGAGACGTCTCCCAACCGTACGTGTGTTGAACGCGGAGGTGCCGTCCGTTCGGCGCTAGGATCATCGGTGATTTGGATCACGGCGAGTACGACTCCATCAACCCCGTTCACTTGAACGCTTCCGCTTAGCGATTTACAAGGGTATGTAGATGCACTCTCCTTCCCCTCGTTGCTAGATTACTCCATAGATTGATCTTGGTGATGCGTAGAAAATTTTAAATTTCTGCTACGATATCCAACATATTATACTCCCTTGCCAGAATCATGCTAAGGTATAAAATAGGACTGGTACATAGCATAGCATACTTTATAGAACCTATGACTGAGGCATAGGGAATGACTTTTCATTCTATTCTATTTTCTGCTGTGGTCAGGTTTTTAGTCTTTACTCAACTTCACACCTTGCAATACAGGCAAGAACTCCTTCTTTGGCTGTTCCATTTTGAACTACTTCAAAATCTTGTCAAGGTATGTACTCATTGAAAAAACTTATCAAGCGTCTTGATCTATCTCTATAGATCTTGATGCTCAATATGTAAGTAGCTTCACCGAGGTCTTTCTTTGAAAAACTCCTTTCAAACACTCCTTTATGCTTTCTAGAAAATTCTACATTATTTCCGATCAACAATATGTCATTCACATATACTTATCAGAAATGTTGTAGTGCTCCCACTCATTTTCTTGTAAATACAGGCTTCACCGCAAGTCTGTATAAAACCATATGCTTTGATCACTTTATCAAAGTATATATTCCAACTCCGAGATGCTTGCACCAATCCATAGATGGATCGCTAGAGCTTGCTCACTTTGTTAGCACCTTTAGGATCAACAAAACATTCTGGTTGCATCATATACAACTCTTCTTTGAGAAATCCATTAAGGAATGCAGTTTTGACATCCATTCGCCAGATTTCATAAAATGCGGCAACTTCTAACATGATTCGGACAGACTTTTAAGCATCGATACGAGTGAGAAAATCTCATCGTAGTCAACACCTTGATCTTGTCGAAAATGTTTTTGTGACAATTCAAGCTTTGTAGATAGTGACACTACTATCATTGTCCGTCTTCCTCTTGAAGATCCATTTATTCTCAATGACTCACGATCATCGTGCAAGTCAATCAAAGTCCATACTTTGTTCTCATACATGGATCCCATCTCAGATTTCATGACCTCAAGCCATTTTTGCAGAATCTGGGCTCATCATCGCTTCCTCATAGTTCGTAGGTTCATCATGGTCTAGTAACATGACTTCCAGAATAGGATTACCGTACCGCCCTGGTGTGGACCGTACTCTGGTTGACCTACGAGGTTCGGTAGTAACTTGATATGAAGTTTCATGATCATCATCATTAGCTTCCTCACTAATTGGTGTAGGAATCACTGGAACTGATTTCTGTGATGAAATACTTTCCAATTCGGGAGAAGGTACAATTACCTCATGAAGTTCTACTTTCCTCCCACTCACTTCTTTCGAGAGAAACTCCTTCTCTAGAAAGGATCCATTCTTAGTAACAAAATATCTTGCCTTCGGATCTGTGATAGAAGGTGTACCCAACAGTTTCTTTTGGGTATCCTATGAAGACGCACTACTCTGATTTTGGTTCGAGCTTATCAGTTTGAAACTTTTTCACATAAGCATCGCACCCCAAACTTTAAGAAACGACAACTTTGGTTTCTTTCCAAACCATAGTTCATACGGTGTCATCTCAACAGATTTAGATGGTGCCCTATTTAACGTGAATGCAGATGTCTCTAATGCATAAACCCAAAATGATAGTGGTAAATCAGTAAGAGACATCATAGATCACACCATATCCAATAAAGTACGATTACAATGTTCGGACACACCATTATGCTGTGGTGTTCCAGGTGGCATGAGTTGTGAAACTATTCCACATTGTTTCAAATGAAGAACAAACTCATAACTCAAATATTCGCCTCCGCGATGAGATTTGCCTCTGTGATGAGATCGTAGAAACTTTATTTTCTTGTTACGATGATTTTCCACTTCACTCTGAAATTCTTTGAACTTTTCAAATGTTTCAGACTTATGTTTCATTAAGTAGATATACCGATATCTGCTCAAATCATCTGTGAAGGTCGGAAAATAATGATACCCGCCGCGAGCCTCAACACTTATCGGATCGCCTACATCTGTATATATTATTTCCAATAAGTCAGTTGCTCGCTCCATTGTTCTGGAGAACGGATTCTTAGTCATCTTGCCCATGAGGCATGGTTCGCAAGCATCAAGTGATTCATAATCAACTGATTCCAAAAGTCCATCAGCATGGAGTTTCTTCATGCGCTTTACACATATATGACCTAAACGGCAGTGCCACAAATAAGTTGCACTATCATTATTAACTTTGCATCTTTTGGCTTCAATATTGTGAATATGTGTATCACTACGATCGAGATTCAATAAACCATTCACTTTAGGTGTATGACCATTGAAGGGTTTTTTTCATGTAAACAAAACAACAATTATTCTCTGACTTTAAATGAATAACCGTATTGCAATAAACATGATCAAATCATATTCATGCTTAACACAAACACCAAATAACATTTATTTCGGTTCAACACTAATCCCGAAAGTATATGGAGTGTGCGATGATGATCACATCAATCTTGGAACCACTTCCAACACACATCGTCACTTCACCCTTAACTAGTCTCTGTTCATTCTGCAACTCCCATTTCGAGTTACTAATCTTAAAATCTTAACTTGTATCAAATACTGAGGGTTGCTATAAACACTAGTAAAGTACACATCAATAACATGTATATCAAATACCTTTGTTCACTTTGCCATCCTTCTTATCCGCCAAATACTCGGGGCAGTTCTGCTTCCAGTGACCAGTCCCTTTGCAATAGAAGCACTCAGTACAAAAAAAATACACATCCGTGACATTATGGGCTGAACGGATTTTTTTCTGTCATACATATGACACTTCTATGACGATAATTGTGACAAAACCCGGTATCATCATAGATGTGGTGGGCTCCTACTTGTATGACAAAAAATCATGATAGAAAATGGGCTTTTCGTCCTGGGCGGGCCGGAGACGCAGCTGCATGCATTCTTTGGGCCGTCCATGACGGAAAAAACCGTGGTAGAAGCGAGGGGGAGGAAAATTTCAGGGAGTTCCCGGTTACGGTGGGAGGTCGGGGGCCGAGCGATGTGCGCTTCTCTCATACACGTACGCGCGTGTGTTCGAGACGTTGGCTCTAACTGAACCCGAGCGAGGCGTTGGGTTCTAACTGAACCCGAGCGATTGCACTGTAGGCTACGCGTTACTGAACTCGAGCGATCGATCAATGACTGTTAACTGAACCCGATCGAGCGATTCCTTCGCTACTGCTGCTAACTGAAGCCGATCGATTGGATGACCAGTGAGCGTTGTGGGGGGGGGTGGGGTGGATGAACAGTGAGCGGTGGCGTTGCCTCTGGATGAACAGGACCCCATGGTGTGGAGGGCTGGATGAATAGTAGACGGTGGAGGGGTGCCCGTGGAGGGGTGGTTGAACAGGACCCCGTGGTGTGGAGGGTTGGATGAACAATAGACGGTGGAGGGGTGCCCGTGGAGGGGTGGTTGAATAGTAGCCGGTGGAGTAGCGCGCGGTGGAGGCTGGATGAGGTCGATGGTGGAGATGAACAGTATCCCGTGGAGTCCCATTTTGCGGTACGCCACACCCCTCCCGATGAACAGGACCCCCGTTTTGACCGTAGGAGGTCCGTTTCGTCCGTTTTGCAGTACGCCACACCCGTCCCGATGAATAGGACCCCCGTTTCGACCGTAGGAGGTCTGTTTCATTCATTTTGCGGTACGCCACACCCCTCCCAATCAACAGGACCCCCGTTTCGACCGTAGGAGGTCCATTTCCTACGTTTTGCGGTACGCCAGACCCCTCCCGATCAACAGGATGCCGTTCCGAACGCAGGAGGTCCGTTTCCTCCATTGTGCGGTACGCCAGGCCTCGTTTCCATCACTTGTTTCGTCCAAGCCCTCCCGATGAACACAACCATGCATTCCGTTCTGACCCAGTCGGTTGGCTCCCATGCGTTTCATTGCCTCCCGATGAACACGACGCATTCCGATGCCTCCCCATGAACACGACGCATTCCGTTGCCTCCCCATGAACACGACGATGACGTTGTTTCTTTGTTCCCACCCAGCCATGTACACGAGCCCTGGCCATACATATGCGCGAGTAGGCGTTCGAGACACCGCCCGTATGTACACATACGTGGTCGTATTTTCTTTCTTGCACCCTGGCCGCTGTACATACGTGTACATGCTACGTGCGCGCCTCTACTATGACACGTAGGTGCCTCTACTACGACACGTGCGCGCCTCTACATCCACCAGTATATATGTACGTACACGTTCGTGACCAGAATGACAACGCTACGTACGCTTCAACCAGGTGGGTCCCGACTGTTAGGCACTTCCTTGCCTACGAAGATGTAGCTGGTGGGTCCCAGCAGTCAAGGGGGCGTATCGTTTTTTTGCACAGACGCACTTCCTTGCATGCGAAGATGTAGCTGGTGGGTCCCAGCAGTCAGGGGGAAATGTTTTTTTTCTCGAAATACAGTGGCCCATCCGGTGGGTCCCAGCTGTCAGGTGGAGGAATCATTATTTTCTGCATAATAAGGAGGCACTTCCTTGCTGCGGCCGTGGACCCAGCTGTCAGCCTCTCCACGTATAGTCCATGTCCGATGGAAGTCATTCCTTGACCACGTTGACCAGGCCGCGCCGAGGGCACCACGGCGGTGGACGATGGCGAGGCCTAGGAAGGGGACGACACAGAGCCGGGGAAGACGCGACAGTGGAAGCCCGCGTGGAGAGGAGTACGAGGGTTCACTGGTTCGGCTGTGGTGTGAGGCTGCCGTCGCCGCAGGGCCTGGCCAGCGGTGGGAATAGTAGGGGCGGTGAGGCCTCCGCGGTAGCACAGTTGGCCACAGGAGGCAGGAGCATGCGGCATGACCGGCGCTGCTTTGGGCTGCTGGAGCAAGAAGACCAGAGGTTGAAGAAGCACTACGGCCGTTGGATGGACATCGTACGGTCTCTGGAGCTAGAATCGTCCATATTGACTAAGTTGACAAAGCCCTCCGTCCCCATCAACTTAGTTGGCCCACAAGTCATCCTCCCACTATGGTGGGTCCGAGCTAGAAGGGGGTATTCATTTTTTTGTGCGTAATAAGGAGGCACTTCCTTGCGTGCGAAGATATAGCTGGCGTGTCTGACATGGCAGTGGGGGGAACGTTTTTTTCACGAAATACAAAGGCCCTTCCAGTGGGTCCCAGCTGTCAGGTGGTGGAATCATTATTTTGCGCGTACAGTCCACGGCCGATGGATGTCGTTCGTTGACCACGTTGACCAGGCCGCGCCGAGAGCACCATGGCAGTGGACGACGGCGAGGCCTAGGAAGGGAACGACACGGAGCCGGGGAAGACTCAACAATGGTTGCCCACACGGTAGGGAGTACGAGGGTTTACTGGTCCGGCTGCCGTCGCCGGAAAATAACAGGAGGTGTGGGTGAGTAGAGGAATGGCCTGGCCAGCAATGAAGTACGGTGGGGCGGTGGGGCCTGTGCGGTAGCATAGCCGGCCACGAGAGGCAGGAGCAGGCAGTCCCAACGGAGCTGGTTTGGGCGGCTGGAGCAAGAAGATCGGATATTGAAGAAGCAGCATGGCCATTGGATTAACAAACAATGGTCACTGCTGCTAGAATTGTTTGTGGACTAAGTTGACAAAGCCAAAGTACATGTCAACCTAGTAGACCCATAAGTCAGCCTCCAAATCTGTCCCAAACAGCATACACCCCGAAATTTCTAGCCAGATTCAAATTAATTTTAAATCAAAATATACCTTAATTTAAATTCAATGAAATTTTACCCGCACAAAAACTATGAAATTTAAAATATCAAAATCCGAAAGAAAACAATATTTTGGAACTAAATGTCTGTTTGCTATATTATTTCATTTTACAGCCCATTTATTATTACTTATAGCCCATTTCTTATTACTTATAGCCCATTTTCTGGGTAAAATGCATCCCTCCTTGTCTTGAAAGATTTTCGGCCCAGCAGGGCGTAGAAAAGCAAGTAGGCCTACTTTGGTTATTCTGAAAAAACAAAATAGCTGGCTAGCCATTTTCAGAAAGGAAAAGAAAAGAAATTGGGCTGGTCATGTGCTAAACATATGAAATAAAAGCCTGGGCTATATAGTCCACGGGTCCCGCACAACCCAGTTGATACCCTTCTCTGTCCCAAAAAAACAAAATTACTGCGCGCGCTGCTGGGTCCCTACTGTCATCCTCACCATGTACAGTCATCTCCTTATTCCTCTCGGTTGTTGACCATGTTGACAACACCGGAGGGCGGCGCCACGGCGAGCGAACCAAGGCATAGGACGATGGTGAGGCCTCGGACGGGAACGGATAGGAGCAGGCGAAGATCATAGCCAGCTGTGGGAGGCGGGAGCAGGCGGTCCTGTCGGCACTCGTTTGGCTTTGGCGGCTCGAGGAAGAAGAGACTGAAGAAACGCGACAGATGTTGAATGTCAATCCAACGGTCAAGGTTGGCACAATCGTTTGTTGACTAAGCGGACACCAAGTAGCATACTTTTTTATATATAGGAAGAAAACTGCGAGGAAAATGCGTTCGTCTGCCGTACTCCTCACAGGGAACGTTCGCCACATAAGTGACTAGCACCCTTGGTTTTCAACCGAGAGGTCTTGGGTTCAAGTCCCAGGAACTCTCAATTTTGTCCTCCTTCCTTCCTCGCAAAAAAGGGAAAGAAAATCAAAGACTTGGGTAGGCGTACAGAACAAGCTAGTGTACTAGTAAAGAGATGTTGCCGAATTTTTGAAAAAAGAAAGACGTGCTCCTATAGCTGGTTCGAATCCAAACCTAGACTATGACTATATATGGTGCTATGCTACTATGCAAGTAATGAAACTGACATATCCAACGTTCGCTTCTCCTCTTCTCTACTTACTCTGCCTAGCATCAGAAGCTCTGGCCGCAACTACCATGTCCGCTGGCTGCTCATCCACCTGCTCTTCAGCAGGCAACAACCAGATATGCGCCAAGTCGCCACCCATACCATCACATGTGGTCTCATCACACCCCCGCCGGCACGCGCACCGTAGCTGATTGCTCATCGCAACCCGTTGTTGTTGGTGTGGTGCCACTACTGCAAATCACGCAGAGTCATCCGTCGCGTCTCAACCACAATCCGCAACCCTGGCCGAGCCTTCTACAAATGCCCGAATCATGGGGTAATAATATGTTTAAGTGTTGTTCTGCTGCTTTCAGTTGCTGATTTCTTTTAATAGTTTGGTTGATGATCTTCTAATTTGATTCGTGCAGAAAAGGGAAGATTCGTGTGATTTGTATTTTTGGGAAGTTGCTGATGTGGGGGAATGCAACTACGCTAATTATTTGGTTAGCCGAGGAATCCCAATACCAGTAGGTTGGGGTGTTGGACAAGTAACTGAAGGAATGGCAGAAGAGGAAGATGCAGAGTAGAAGGTTAAAGATGCAGTTCCTTTGATCATGGCCAAGCAACTGCTGCTGAATGGCCTTGACAGCAATGAGGAGATGAAAGAGCTTGTGAAGATAATGGGCAAAATCGATGTGCTCTCACTACAAAAAAAAATACACTTCCGTGATGATACGTGTTTGTCACATTAGGTCGCTTTTTTGTCATGCATGTACATCCATGACAAATTTATGACAGAATCAAGATAGTCATACATGTGCTGTCGTAGAAGTGTTCCATGACATTACCAAAATTATTATCACGGAAGTGTCCACTTCTATCACGCTAAATCGCGCGTCATAGAAGTGCTTTCGTCAAGGGTGAACGACACGTGGCATCCACCGTAACGGAACGCCGTTAAGCTATCGGATCGGGTTTTGGATCCGATAACCCGTTAACAGCCCCGACCAATGGGGATTTTCCACGTGTAAAATCATCATTGGCTGGAGGAAACATGTGTTGGCTCATCGTTGGGACAGATGTCAACCTCTCATTGGAAGGAAGGCGCCTATGATACGTCGACACGTGGCACGGCCCAACAAAGGCCCATTCCTGTGAAAAGGCCGGCCCGTTTGACTTGGTCAAAATCTAGCGGGCCGGCCCATGGAAAGCCTGTTAACGGCCTGTTCGAATATAGCCCATTTACAGCCCGCTAACCCAAGGCCCGTTACACCCTATCCGAATTAGGCCCAGTAGCGTCATTTGGGCCATCCAATATGATTCTAGCCCGTTTTCACTTCTTGCCCATGTATGGCCCATGATGTCTTTCGGCCTACTAACGTCCCGTGGAGAAACTGGGCTGTAATGAACAGTGTATCACTTTACACCCATTAACGGCCCGTGGTGAAACTGGCCCGTAATGAACAGTGTATCACTTTATACCCATTAACAGCCCGTTATTCCGTTGGGCCATTTCTAGCCCATGTTATCTTTCGGCCTTCTTAGAGCCCATTTATTCTTGGGCACATTTCCAGCATTCGTTTACTTATGACCCGTTACTGTCATTTTCTGCTTGTGGGCCAAATTCAGCCCGTGGTTACAGTCGGCCTGTTTGTGGTCCATTAATACATTGGGCCGATTTCATAGCGTCATCAAATACGGCCTATTAACGATGGCCCGTTATGGTCCGCCCATGAACGGGCGATTCCAACTCTAGCCCGTTTACGGCCATAATGCGGTATGTTTGGCCCATGTTTGGACAATCAATTATACGACCCGTATAAGGCCCATTGATAATACGGCCCACAGAAGGCCCATTGTTTCTATGGCCCGTAGAAGGCCCATTGTTTCTACGGCCCGTAGAAGGCCCACTGTTTCTACGGCCAGTAGGAGGCCCAGTGTCACTACAGTCAATATTATCCCATGGTTATTGTGGGCTAGTTTTCAAAAATAGGTTATTGCAGCCACTTGCTAACCGCGGAAAAAGAACTGCAATGACTACAAGCAAACAAATAAACAAGACAACAAGGAAATAAATAAGCAAGGAACTAATGTTAGGCTATCACGGCTATTACACATATTACATCCACTGGGCATCAAAGTTCACCACCATTGCAAATATAGGGAACAAAGCAGCATATCATATACACTGGTTGTCAAAGTTGGCGACCAGCGCAAATAAACGTCGCAGCAAAACAAATCCAGAACTGAAACCACTTCAGAAGATCTCAGGAAACAATATCCTGGGTACCCATAATGCTGGCAAGATGCTTAGTAAGCTTATTAACTTTCTCTTGTTTGGCGCTTAAATCCTCCAGCGCTTGCTGTTGCACCAGAAAATATGCATCTGAATTCTGCAGGGACTTCCTCAGTCCTTCAGCTTCCTGTCACAACACATCTGATCGATGTCTTTCAACTTGAAGTTGAGACTCAAGAAGATGAACTGATTCAGGCAGCGAGTTCGAAGAGCTTGTGCCAGCAGTAGTGGCCAGTAACTCGAACACTACATCAAGACAGGACTTTTGGGTTCCCTCACTATCGTCGAGATAGTTTTTATCAACTTTCTTGGAGACGAAGAGGGATGTCTCACTATCGTGAACCTTATCCGCATTACTTCCTTTACCATTGGATAACGCAGTACTGTTCTCCAATATTTTGTCCGCATTCTAAAAGAGAAACAAGCAGACACATCACATGCTTACCATGTTGTATATGAAACTCATTTTGGTAAATGAGTTCAGTAGTAAAGTGGATAGGATAACAGCATGAAACAAACATATATCTATGTACCATGGTCACTTTATGGTCTATACCATTCTAGTTTTTGTTGCCAAATCAAGATAGAGACACAGTTCAAATAATATTTGTTCAAGGCAAAGCAGAATAGACAGAATATAAGTGTGGGTAACTATAGAGCAATAACAACACTTGTAATGTGCATGACATGAGAACATAACTATTTATTCAATTGAAACTGAAATCAACATAGAGCAGGTTACAACAGCAAACCAGTTAAAGAAACAGGTTTAAAACATACCTGTTGCGCCATTGGAGTTTCAATTCCATCCTTCAAATTTGAAAATAGTTGGTATGAGTAAACACAGTCATGCAAGAGCAAAGGAGTATGAACCATAGCTACAGAACCTGACCTAAGAACAAATCTTCTTCTCCTTTAAGCGTTGAGTTGGGATTCGGAGTGGTGGTCCTCGTGCTTTGGGCACTGCAGTTCCCTTACTAACTGCTCGTATTTGGGTGCTCTGTGGTGGAGACGGTGCTGTGTCAACTGGAACTGGGTTACTATCTGCCGGGGTTGGGGTTAGAAGGGGTGTAGCTGGTTCTCTGTCCAACTGGGTAGGGGTACAATCTGCAAGAGTCTGGATTATGTGTGGTGGATCTGGTCCTTGGGCAAGTACAACTGTGGTTCTATCTGCATCAACTGGTAGCACTATCTTTTCTGAAGACCGTGTTGTTACTCCCTTAGATACTGCCATCACGCTCTCCAATTCAAATTGCTGATAAATAAGAAAAGTAATTGAAAGTATAGAAATTGTATGATAGAAAGGTGCAATGGATAGTGGGGAATAAAAGAGGGCATGAAATAATTCATATTTATGTTGTCTAACCAAACAGGATAGCATGACACAATTTCACATATATGATGGCTAACTAAACAGGATATCATGACACAATTTCACATTATGATGGCTAACTAAAAAAGATGGAAAGACATAGTTCAAAATATGAGACTATGTAAACAGGATGACATGACATAACTATATAATGTGTTTATTAAATAGGTTGGCATGCCATAATTCACATACATTCACGGATAGAATGCCATAATTCAAAATATGATGACTATAAACACTAAACAGGATGAGATGATATAACTATATGATGTCTTTATTAAATGGGTTGCCATGCCATAATTAAGATAGATGATGTGTATGTACTATGTAAACATGATGGCATGATATAATTCAAATATATGATTTATATAGTAAGCAAGTAAGCAGATGGCAATCCATATATGATGTAAAAACCAAGCAATGCAAGGCAACATGCATGACATGGGTAATATAACCCTGCCAAGTTTGAGCATAGACCTCAGGGGGAAAATAGGACTGGTCATCAGTCTCTGAATCCTCCTCTGAGGAGCTCTCTGTAACCAGCAAGATGTCTGCTTCAGCAGGTAGCATTGTCTGCTCTGAATACCTTGTTTTCACTCCAGATACTTCCATCACCGCTTCAAATGGCTGATGCACGGGAAGAGTAGTTGAATATACAAACGTTGTCACCAAATGGAACACGTAATACAAAAAAATGATAGCATGATATAATTCACATACATGATGATTGGCTAAACAGCATGGCATTGCATAATTCACATATATAATGCCTTTACAACAAGATAGCATTGTATAATTGACATATATAATGTCTTGCAACAAGATGGCAATGCATAATTCACATATATGGTAATTAGACACTGAACAGGTGGCATTCACACAAAGCATGTATAAACTAATCAAATGACATAGCAATGCGAGACACCACACGCACGATATGAGCAACATAACCCTGCCAAGTTAGAGCATACACCTCGGGGGGGGGGGAATAGGACTAGTCATCTGTCTCTGAATCCTCCTCTGAGGAGCTATCCGTAACCAGCGAGATGTGCGCTTCGTCAGATAGCATAGTCTGCTCTGAAGACCTTGTTTTCACTCCAGAATTTGCCATCATCGTGTCAAATGGCTGATGCACACGAAGAGCAGTTGAATGTAATAACACCGTTGACAAATGTAATATGTAACGAAAAAAGAAGGATGGCCTGATATAATTAACATATAAGATGACTAGCTAAGCAGGATGGCATTGCAAAATTCACATATATGATGCCTGGCTAAACAAGATGGCGTTGCATAATTCACATAAACGATGAATAAACTAAACAGATGGCATTCGCACAAAGGATGTCTAAACTAAGCAGATGAAATATTTGATGTATAAAGTAAGCAATGCAAGACACCATATACATGATATAACCATCATCAGCATGCCAAGTTAGAGCGAAGACCTCAAGGGGTAAATAGGAGTTGTCTTCTCCTTCTGAATCCCCCTCGAACAGATATCTTCCTCTCGATTACAATCCGAAATGCATGGAGGGGGTGTTGCCTTTGTGCCTACCATGGAGCGACGTCTGCATGAAATTTTATTGCCACACAAGGCTCGTCTCTTTTGCTCTACATGTTCAGTTCCGTTGTTTACAATAATTGTCATGCATAGGAATAAAACATAGTGAGATTATGTAAGGAGTGCATGCAGAAATCCAGAGTGATGGTAGCAACCTGTGGATAGACCCAAAACCAATGATAGCAGGCAGATAATAGCTTCAGTTAAAAAAATACATATAATGGCTTCTTTACTGTTTGTTTCCCATCCAACATGAAACTCATAGTAGACACCGGAGATTAACCAGATAGTAGATAGATACTATTGATAGCGGCCCCGATATGTACCCCACAACCATTTAAAACTCAAGTTTTACCATTAGTTTGGAGTTGACTCAGAGTCTAATCGGTGAACAGGACGATAAAGTAGCATGTAATATTAAGCGATGCATAACGTAAGCAGACACTAAAGAGTGTGACCTCTCTTGCGGACCCGTGTAGTCCTCGAGGTCATCTGCTCGGTTGATGATGGTCGTGCAGTTTTCATGGCTGCCAGCGGCAGGGAAGAAGATCTAAGGCGGCGAAAGATAGTCTGGAGGCTGGATCCCTACTGTGCTGGACCCTTTTGTCGTTGGAGCAGCTGAGCTGGGGTGGACGACGGCGCAGCAGGAGCGGGACAAACCACGCAAGGTTTTCTTTGATAACTATCTGTAAGAGAAGTAATTCTGTAAGGGCTCATTTGAATTGGAGGATTACAACAATGCAGGGATAGGAAATAAACATGAATAGGATAGGAATGCACGTGCAAAACAGAGAATTTAAAAACACAGGATTTCTGCCAATCTGTGTGTTTGATTCAGAACAATTGGAAGATCACAGGATGCAAAGAAGCATGGTGAGATTAAGTCAAACCACAAGAAAATGTACGGTTATAATGCTATTATGCTACTATCTCTTAGTCTTGTACTTCATGAATAGGAATTTGAAAAGGAGGACAAGTGAAAATTAAAATTCCTACATTTTTTCTTTCAAGGAGACACTAAAGGAACAAATCCGTGTGCTTAGTGGACAATATATATAACATGTAGAGTAAAAAAGAGATGCAACAAGTGTACAACCTCTTTCGCGAAGCCATGTCGATCTCAGCGTGATTGGGTTGGCCGGTGAGGATGCTCCGGCTGACTTGGCTGTCGGAGGAGGGGAAGAAGATCTTAGGCGTCTGGAGATGGAGCCCGAGGTACTGCTCCGCTGTGATGGAGGGTTTCGTCGTTGGAGCAGCTCCGGTGAGTTGTACGATGCCGAGGCTGAAGCAGGACAAGAGAGACAACGAACAACGTTAACCTGAGTGGAATTCTAATAGCATCTCCAATACATGATGTAAAATACATAACCACAAAGTGCTAGATGTAAAATACATCAGCCCCTCATCTCTGAACTTAACTGTTGAAACTGAATTTAACTGTCGAAACTGAACTTAACTGTCAAAACTGAACTTAACTGTCGAAAATGAATTTTGCTATCGAAACTGAATTTTGCTGTCGAAACTGGACGCACTAGCAAGGTGAGGCTACATGTCGGTCGACTGACTTTTTCATCTCTGGTTAGTCGATTTTGCAGCCGTTGGATACGAAATCAAGGGCATGTGGTTCATCTTCAACCTCCACCCCCCTGAGCCGGCCAAACAGCAGCCCCTCGCCGCCCGTGGTGCACCGCCCCGCCCGCCCCGAAAACACTCCCCACCGCCGGTCTGCCGCCGCCCCGGCCATCCATCTAGGCCCCCCCGTGCCGAGCTTTTTCTCCGGCGATCCCCACGCCACCGCCCTGCCAATGCCCCGCCACCGCCGGTGACCACCGCCCCCATCCTGAACGCTAAGATAGATAGTGGGGTACCTCTCCGGCGAGCCCCCCTCCCCGCTGCGGCCGGTTCTTCCTTCACCCTGGCGGCATCGGAGTGAAGTGTAGCTAAATCGGAGCAGCATCGCAAGCAAGAGCAAGAGCGAGAGCAGCAGCGCGAGCAAGAGCAATAGCAAGAGCAGACCAGCCAGGGGACGGAGAGCAAGAGCACAGCAGCAGCGCGAGCGAGAGCTAAAGCAGTAGCAGGTCCTACTGGTGTGGACGTCGCCGCCGAGGGAGCGACGCCATGGAGGAAGTGGCCGGCGACACCACCGTGGATGGAGCCGCGCTGTGTCGGCTCGTGACCGAGCGCCGGCAGCACCATGAGATCGAATCAAGAAGAAAATGCGGCGATTAGTGTACAACCTCTTTGGTGGCGCCGATTAGGCCGCAGCTTCATCCGAGGAAACGGTGATGATGATGATGCTCTTCCGGTGGTGCTGGTGAAGACGGCGGTGTGGGAATGGAGATGGCGCAAAACACGAGGGGAACATCGGGGCAGCTCCTTGGAGGCGGAGGACGGGGTAGCTGAACCTACGGGGAGATGAGATCGACGAAGGATCCTCATCCGGTACGGTGGATGAGGGACGTCGCGGTGTTGCTGTGGACGACGTCGTCGGGGAAGAGGCTCCGGCTGGGTGGCGGACGGAGCAGGGTGTGGGGTTTCGTCGTGGGTTTTCACGGCCTCAGTGTACGAATGGGTGGGCGGATGGGATGGCAGTGGGGAACTGAGGGAGTCCTGGATTAGGGGGTGTCCGGATGGCCGGACTATACCTTCAGCCGGACTCCTGGACTATGAAGATACAAGATTGAAGACTCCGTCCCGTGTCCGGAAGGGACTTTTCTTGGCGTGGAAGGCAAGCTTGGCGACACGGATATGTAGATCTCCTACCATTGTAACCGACTTTGTGTAACCCTAACCCTCTCCGGTGTCTATATAAACCGGAGGGTTTTAGTCCGTAGGACAACATACACAACAACAATCATACCATAGGCTAGCTTCTAGGGTTTAGCCTCTCCGATCTTGTGGTAGATCTACTCTTGTACTACCCATATCATCAATATTAATCAAGCAGGACATAGGGTTTTACCTCCATTGAGAGGGCCCGAACCTGGGTAAAACTTCGTGTCCCTTGCCTCCTGTTACCATCCGGCCTAGACGCACAGTTCGGGACCCCCTACCCGAGATCCGCCAGTTTTGACACCGACATTTGTGCTTTCATTGAGAGTTCCTCTGTGTCGTCACCATCAGGAAGGATGCCTCGCCCTGTCTTTAAAGACGGCACCGTTGCTAAGGGAGCTTTGGCTGTCAGCCAAACCCTCCGGCTAGGTGGTTTTCTTATGACCGCCTGTTCGGCTTCTGCGCCGATGATGACCTCTCGAGCCATCGAAAACAATCTTCATGTCAGCTCGGAACTCGCCGAGCAGTTAGATCCAATGGAGCTCTCCTCCATAAACGAGCTCTTGGATCGCTTCGCCGCCCTGGGAGTCGCTACGGATTATGACCAGATTGGGCTTAAACCCGATCTAAGAGAGATTAACTCTCCCCAAGTCACCCATCATGTTGCCGTGGTAGAGGGACAGTGCGGCGACCCTTCATCTATCTTAAGGACTCGCTACGTCCGGATTCCCGATCCCTCCAAGCCAGATACCCGCGGAGGGGAGGATATCACTCAAGACCTGAACTTAGAGTCAGGCGACGGGATGGATTCATTGGACAACATCCAGGAATCCAAATTTTCAAGTTCAGAAATTCCTCGGCCTCTGAGCCTCAGATGGGGTGAGGCTTCGGATTTAATTCCACCCACCCACCCCAACATAAGTGATCTATCCAAAATCAGGCAAGAGCCCGATGAAACAGTCCATCATTACTGGGCCAGATTCCTCCTGGTTAGGAACAGGCTAAGGGACTGCCGCGAGGAAGACGCAATCTCAATCTTCTGCAATAATGACACGGACATGGGAATACTCAACGCCATAAGTCGCCGTGATATTACACACTTCACTGAGTTGGCGTCCATTGTACGAAAGTACTGTGCGATGGAAAGCGCCTGGAAAACCGAAATCAAATTTTGGGACAATCCGGCCCTAAATACAAACCCAGTCCGAAATAAAAGGGTGCATCATCACCAGACACCCGGGTCAAGCACTAAAAAGCAAAAACCCTCTACATGGCATGGAACCGTACTGGAAGGATGGCTTAATGGGCCCTGTAAAATTCACAGTACAGAGGATTCCACACCAACTCACAGCCTTAGAGCATGTTGGATACTCCGGCATGTGGCCAAAATTGGCAAAAATCTCCTAATTCCGGAAGCCACAGAAAGCCACCCCAAAGACACCAATACGGTATTAACAGTCTTCGAGACTTTCACATTAAATAATATGCGAAAAAGGACAGTCCGCAGCCTGGCCGAAGTCTACCAAGTAGCAACAATAAACCCATGGAGTGACACGGCTATTACCTTTAACGCCAGTGATGAACCTAAATTCCGAACAGCCCGAGCACCAGCCGCATTGGTCCTCAGTCCAATAGTGTACGACTTTCGTCTTACCAAGGTACTCATGGACGGCGGCAGCGGATTGAACCTCATTTATGAGGAAACCCTTCAAAAAATGGAAATAGACTGGAACCGCATTGAGCGAAGCAGCACAACCTTTAGAGGAATAATCCCCAGTCGGGAAGCGCGCTGTACAGGAAAATCACACTAGATGTGGTGTTCGGCACACCGGATAATTACAGGTCCAAAGAGATCACGTTCCATGTGGCTCCATTCAGCAGCGGTTATCACGCTCTGCTAGGATGGGAAGCGTTTACAATCTTCCAAGCAATACCCCATTACGGGTACATGAAGCTCAAGATGCCCAGGCCTAACGGGATCATCACTCTCGCTAGTGATCCAGACATAGCACTCTGCGCCGAAAACAAGACAGCCGCACTGGCCCTCGAGGCACTATCCGAAGCCCTAGCGGCTGAGGAACTGACTGCGCTGCGCTCTACGGTGAATAGGGATGATGTGGTACTCGACAAAAGATCCAAGTCCACCTCCTTTAAACCGGCGGACGAAATAGTCAAATTCCAAGTCCATCCAATGGACCCCAATAAAATAGCTTCCATCGGGGCACAGCTAAACCCTGATGTAGACGCCGCACTGTGAGAGTTCCTACGAGAGAACTGGGACATTTTCACCTGGCACCCTTCAGACATGCCAGGAATCCCACGCAGGCTGGCCAAGCACAGCTTAAATATCCAAACAGGATTCAAACCTGTCAAACAGGCTCTTTGGCGTTTTTCTGAACCTAAGAGACAGGCCATGGGAGAGGAGCTAGCAAAACTATTGGAGGCCGGATTCATCAGAGATATAAAACATCTGGACTGGCTAGCAAACCTGGTGATGTTACCAAAGAAAGACAAACCATGGCGCCTGTGTGTTGATTTTAAAGACCTTAACAAGGCTTTCCCAAAGGATCCCTTCCCCCTCCCCTGCACCGATCAAATTATCAATGCTACCGCAGGACACGATTCGTTGTGTTTCCTCGACGCATATTCCGGCTACCATCAAATCAAGATGGCAGAAACAGACCAAGCCGCAACGGCATTTATCACACCATACGGCCCATTCTGCTTCAACACGATGCCCTTCGGGCTCAAAAATGCCGGCGCAACATATCAGCGCATGATTCAAACATGTCTGGCAAACCAGATCGGCAAAACAGTGGAGGCATATGTAGATGATGTGGTCGTCAAAATAAGACACGTCGAATCTCTAGTAGACGACTTGAGGCTCACATTTGATAACCTCCGAACATACGACATCAAGCTCAACCCGGAAAAATGTGTTTTCAGCGTTCCAGCCGGAAGGGCTTCATTGTATCCGGTAGAGGAATTGAAGCAAATCCAGCCAAGATCAGAGCTCTGTCGCAACTGGATATCCCAAAGGACCTCAAACAAATACAAAAGTTAACCGGATGCGTGGCGGCTCTAAGCCGCTTTATCTCCCTCTTGGGAGAAAAGGCCCTACCCCTTTACCGCCTCCTTCGGCGCACCGAACACTTCGAATGGACGGATGCAGCCACGGCCGGACTCGACAAAATAAAAGCCATACTGGCAACAAACCCAGTCCTGGCCGCGCCAAACATTGGCGAACAAATGCTATTATACATTGCACCAACACATCAGGTTGTAAGCGCAGTACTCGTCGTCGAACGAGAAGCAGACGGACACAAATTCCCCCTTCAAAAGCCGGTCTATTATGTGTCCACTGTCCTCACTCCATGCAAATTACGGTACCCGCATTATCAAAAGATTGCGTACGCAGTATTCATGGCATCCGGGAACCTACGGCACTACTTTCAAGAGTGTTCAATAACAGTAGCCTCGGAAGTACCACTTAACGATATTATAAACAACCGTGACGCAACGGGCTGGATTGCAAAATGGGCCATTGAGCTCCTCCCGTTCGACATAACTTATAAGCCACGGCGATCCATCAAGTCGCAAGTCTTGGCCGACTTCGTCGCAGAATGGACGGAGGCCGAACTCCCTAAAGAGTACGGCACATATTCAAATTGGATCATGCATTTCGACGGCTCCAAGATGTTGGCCGGACTGGGGGCTGGTGTCATTCTGACGTCCCCCACAGGAGACACAGTTCAATACGTACTCCAGATTATGTACACGCACTCCAACAATGCAGCCGAATATGAGGCCCTTTTACATGGTCTCCGGATGGCAGTATCCATGGGCATTCAACGCCTAGAGGTGCGCGGGGACTCGAACCTCGCAATATCCCAAATAAATGGAGACTTCGATGCCAAGGATCCAAAAATGGCAGCTTACCGCAATGCCGTCCTAAAAATGTCAGCTCAGTTTGAGGGGCTTGAATTTCACCATATAGCCCGGGAAAATAATCAGGCGGCAGATGTCCTGGCACGCATCGGCGCAAAACACGATGTAGGCCCCCCCCAACATCTTTTTGGAAAGGCTGTTCAAGCCATCCGTAGTATGGGAAGGGGAGCCGAACAATAACAGCCTAGACCCAACCGCACTGCCCGACACCGAACATTCTGACACAATCGGAGGCTCTGCCAATGAAATAACACATTCAGCCCACGTAATAATGGCAATCATCGCCCCGTGGACAGAACCATTCCTTTCCTACCTTACTAGGCAGGAACTCCCCGAGGACCAAAATGAGGCACGCTGCATAGTGCGGCGATCCAAAGCCTACAGAGTCCACTAGGGAGAGCTTTATAAGAAAAGCACTACCGGAGTCCTTCAAAGGTGCATCTCCGAAGAGGAGGGGCGGAACCTCCTGGCTGAAATTCATGCCAGACTCGGCGGTCATCACGCTGCAGCTCGGTCCCTTGTAAGCAAGGCCTTCCATACAGGCTTTTATTAGCCGACGGCCCGGGCAGACGCTCAGGACTTAGTCCAACGATGCACCGGTTGCCAGCTCTTTGCAAACCAAAGCCATATGCCACCCACCGCCCTCCAAACTATCCCCATTACTTGGCCCTTCGCGGTCTGGGGGCTTGACATGGTTGGACCCCTTAAAGGCGGAACCCACAAGCAAAAATACTTACTGGTCATGGTGGATAAGTTCACCAAATGGATAGAAGCCAAGCTTGTTAAGACGGCCGAATCCGGACCGGTGATAGACTTTATATCTGGGGCTGTACACCGTTATGGCGTCCCCCACAGCATCATCACTGATAACGGCACGAACTTCACGGCCGACGAGGTAAATCTCTGGTGCAAAAACATGGGCATCAAGCTCGATTATGCTTCTGTCTATCACCCACAAACTAACGGCCAGGTCGAACGTGCAAATGGTCTTATCATGAGCGGCATCAAACCTAGATTAGTGCGGTCCCTCAAGGAATATAACACGCACTGGGTAGAGGAGCTCGACTCTGTACTCTGGGGGCTGCGAACCACGCCGAATCGCACCACCGGATACACATCATTCTTCATGGTGTACGGCGCAGAGGCAGTTTTGCCTTGCGACATAATTCATGACTCACCTCGAGTGCGCATGTACGAAGAAAGAGAAGCCAAGCTCGGTCGGTAGGACAGTTTGGACGCATTGGAGGAGGAGCGCGACGTGGCAAAAGCCCGTTCCGCATTCTATCAACAGCAGGCTCGAAGATACCAGAGCAGAGAAGTACGTGCCAAAAATTACAACATTGGCGAATTAGTTCTACGCCTGCCGGACAAGAAAAAGGACAAACTCAAGCCCAAGTGGGAAGGTTCCTTCATAATTGACCAAGTCTTGACTGGTGGAGCGTACCGCCTGCGAGATGCATCGGATAACCGACTCGAGCCAAACCCATGGAACGCAGCCCGTCTCTGAAGATTCTATGCCTAGCGCCGGACTCTGTGTTCGTCTCCTTCCTCTATCCATTTTTTATATATACTGTCTGTCTTACATTTCTCCCCTTCACCCCTTCCTTTCTCTTATAACCTTTAAAGGCTCATCAAATGACGTGCTATTCGCACTCATTAAACCTAGGGGCTTGTTTTAACAGAAGCTTATTTATACGGGCTTCATGCCCAACACATGTGTCACACTTTCGCATGTACCTTTTATTCACCATTATATGCATTGATATGACTTAAGTTTTGGCCAAGCTGGGTTGCCTGGCTCCTGTGCTTACCCCTACGTTCCCGATTGTTCGGCTAGGTGGTAAAGGGAGCACCTCTGGGATTGTTACTACCGGGTCAGCCGGACGTGTATCTCAGACTGGGTGAAGCCGAAAGCTAGCATTCTTAAGGGAATATTCGGTCAGTGAACTAAAGATGATCTTTTTTATTATTTATCTATACACCCCCAGATGTTTTTCCTGTGTTTCTTTTCGTAGCATAGACATGCACTTGAGGGCATGCCTCCCAGGGAAAGGAACCCCTAACGGAACTATTCCCCCTGGAAGATGTTTCTTACTAACCATGTAATATAACAGAACTAGTCGGGCACTTGTCTGTTCACGCACTAATGACCCCTACGCCTGGTCTCCATGCATTCCCCAGTTCCTATATAACCGCATGGGAATTCGGACACACTCCGGACTGTCAGGTCCCGAGGCTGAAGAGAAAAGGTTGGCCATGACAAATGATCTACAATCCGGCTAGAAGGCATTATAAATGTCAATTAAATTACATAGTCATTTTGACTGATTGTATTCCTCTTCAATACCATCTAACAGGCTGTCTAATTTACAGTCCTGCTGGGAATAGTTTGCGGCCAACTCTACTTGGCCGTATACTAAGCTTACAGGGATCGCCTTCCCATCGGGCCCTACAGGACCGACCTCGGCCATGTGGTTGGGGTCTGCCTTTGTGTACCGCGTCTTCAGCATGGCCCAGGCCTCCCTAGCGCCTTGACGGCAGGCCGATATCTTCCATAATCGGAAGCGCCACCGTGCTCCCTTTAGCTTCTCCGCAAGCTCTCCAAGACCTTCGGGCATGGAGATGGATGGCCACAGGGCCTGGGCGACGCCTTGAATTGCCTGCCGAACTCGATCGAGCAGTTGCGAGAGCTCGGGAAGAAAGTCACCCATAAAATCGGGCATCTCCTCTACAGGACGACCTGTTAGCACACCTATAGACATTGCTCTGTTAGTCGACTTCCCCGCTGAAATTTCTTTCAAAGGTTCATTCAAGCACTAACTAAATATGCCGCGCCGAAGCCGCTGATTCTCCTTAACGGAGTCTGACAGCTGGGCACGAACATCTTTCAGCTCGACGCCTAGCTTGGTGTTGGCATCTTGGAGATCGTTCTTCTCCCGCCTCACCTTTGTCAGCACCTTCTCACCAGCCTTTAACTGGCGTAGGAGGTGTTGCCTTTCCGGATTCAATCCGGCGCCATCTGCAATTTCATTTGTCAGATTCGCACCCATGCCGTGCTTCGCAAAATACTTATCTTTCGAAGTGTATATTACCAGAGGGGGTCTCCTTGGGCTCCCCTGCCGCGGCTAGTGCGGCCTCAAGTTGGGCTTTGCACTCTTCCAGCTCCTTGGACAGTAGGGAATTCTTTTCTGTAAGAACCTGCATAACAAATGATCCTTAAATCAGTTATTCTAACTATTTCAAGTCTCGGGGGCTACTGGTATATATATATAATTACCAAACTTTTCTTACCCGTATGTCTTTTACATATTGCTCCGTGGCTCTGGCTAGACCATTTTGAGCGGCACAGAGGTACGCATCTCCTGAATTGAAGGCATTTAACGCCCCTTGGGAGAAACAAGCGTCGCGAAGGATTGTCTGGCGACGCCTGTGGTTCATGGCACTCTCCACCTCAGAGTTGGTGGTAGACAACCCGTCCACATCCTCCGTCGGAGGAGCGTCTGGCGCGTGCCTTGCGTTCGCCTCCACCTCCGGACCAGGATTTGGAGCCTGGCTGGTGGAGGCGCGATTGGCAGCCTCTCTGGATATAGTCAGGCGAGATCTCTTTGTCCTGAAGAGAGCACGAGTGTCAATGTGCCTCGAAGGTATAACACCTGGGATAAGGGGGCGCGCCATACCTTTGCACTGACGCCTCGGTCCGAACTGCACTTCTTTTCTGCCCACGGGGCCCTGCGGCCCCTCGTTGGCTTGTCGCCGCAGGTTCGGCCTTCCGCCTCAAAAACATCCCCTGCAAAGTTCGGTTGTAATCAGGAAACTGAAAACACGAGAGGGCGGACACCTATTCAGGGTACTGGGACTTCGATCTCAGTTACCTGGGAGGCCAGGATTAGCCCTGGGTAATCGGCCGTAATGGCCACCAAGGCGTTGTCCTTGCTCAATTGATGGAACACTCCATCAATCAGCTCCACAGATATGTCCGGATCCTCTTGGGAGGCCGGGTCGAGGGACCGTCCTGGGTCCTCGGGTTGTGGAGGAGGGCTCCTTATTTCCTTAACAGCCCAGCGCAGTTCCTGCGCTGAAGTCATCAGACTGAATATTTAACAATGGGAATACAAAACGGATGGGCCAGTAAATGTGATCGCTTACCCAGCTCGAGGGATTGTGCATAGAGAATCCACCCTGTGGGTTGACATGGAGAAATTCCTCCTCTTCTCCCTTATACAATGTGGACAAGATCTTGAGTAGAGCGGCAGCTGAATCTGGCCCCTTACGGCCGTAGCGGGTGGCGTCGTCCTCCCCGTCGAAGTCCCACATGGGGTGGCTTCTATACTGAAGTGGTTGCACCCCCCCGCATAATGCATTCGGCCATAACCCCGATCATGGTTAGTCCGGAATGGGCTAACAATCTTATTCGGCCCATCAAGTAAATGATGTCCCTGTCACTTTCCCTCTGAGGGCTCCATGGACGCCAGCTTAGGCGCTTCTTTAAGGGAGCACTGTCGAATTCAGGGAGGCCGATCCGGACAGGATCCGACAGCGGGATGTCTTCTATATAAAACCATTCCGAGGGCCAGTCTTCGGACGCCTTCTTTGGGGTTCCGGACAGATATCCGGTCCCGGCGATGCGCCACACTTCGGCTCCGCCCACTTGATACATTGACCCCTCCTTAGAGCGGGGCACAAGGCAGAATAACCTTTTCCATAACCCGAAATGAGCCTCGATACCCAAAAACAGCTCGCAGAGGGCTACGAAGCCCGCGATATGCAATACGGAGGCAGGCGTGAGATTGTGTAGCTGGAGGCCATAGAACTCCAGGAGGCCCCGGAGAAATGGATGGATTGGAAATCCGAGCCCCCTTATGAAATAAGGGACGAGGCACACCCGCTCTCCTTTGGAGGGATTAGGGGCACTCTTCGCTTGCTCTCTGCCATTATAGATGGCAAGGTCGGCTCGAACCGGGACCATATAGGCCGGGGGGAGAAATCCCATGGTCTGGAGCGTCACTAGCTCGCTATGCGGGATGGAGCATCTCTCCCAATATCCAGGCTGAGGGCTGGAAGGGCGAGAGGAGGAGTCGCGACGGCTGGCCATGGTGGAATGGACCTTTGTCGGATGTGCTTTGATGAACACTCGCGAAGGGGGAAGGATGTGGTTTGGATCTAAATCCTCGTCCCCTTAAATAGGTCAGCTCATTTACGCGGCTAGGGGTGTGAATGTAAAAACACTCAGACTTTTCATATTCGTTTGACACGTGGGAAGCGGCCATTATTGGGCGTATAAGCCAAGGAGCGCAACATCTACAAGAAACCGGACTTTATTCAACAAGTATACGGAATTTGGAGGAGAACCCGCCTTGCAATGCCGAAGACAATCTGCGCGCCGGACTCATCGTCATTGAAGCCTGGTTCGGGGGCTACTGAGGGCGTCCTAGATTAGGGGGTGTCCAGATGGCCGGACTATACCTTCAGCCGGACTCCTGGACTATGAAGATAAAAGATTGAAGACTTCGTCCCGTGTCCGGAAGGGACTTTTCTTGGCATGGAAGGCAAGCTTGGCGACACGGATATGTAGATCTCCTACCATTGTAACCGACTTTGTGTAACCCTAACCCTCTCCGGTGTCTATATAAATCGGAGGGTTTTAGTCCGTAGGACAACATACACAACAACAATCATACCATAGGCTAGCTTCTAGGGTTTAGCCTCTCCGATCTCGTGGTAGATCTACTCTTGTACTACCCATATCATCAATATTAATCAAGCAGGACGTAGGGTTTTACCTCCATCGAGAGGGCCCGAACCTGGGTAAAACTTCGTGTCCCTTGCCTCCTGTTACCAGCCGGCCTAGACGCACAGTTCGGGACCCCCTACCCGAGATCCGCCGGTTTTGACACCGACGGAAACCATGGCTTAGAGACGCGCTTGTCCGAAATGTGGGGTAAGTTACGAAAGTACCCCCACCGATTTGAGGCGGTTCTTTCGGTTCAGGGGTACCACGGGCATTTCGTGTGTCGGGATTTCACAGGAGGTGGGAGTTTTCGCGTGCGTTGTAATTTCGGAATAGCAAGGCGCGGGTTGAGATGGAGGGAGTTGTCGGAGCACAACGAGACAAAGATATATCTTAAATATTTCGGGCTAACAAGGCGCGGGTTGAAATTTCTGGACAAGCCTAATGTGTACTGTACCAAATCAATGCGCCCTACAAATGTCATTCAATACTTTGAATTCATGTTATGTTCAATTAAAATATTTCGCTACGTGTATAATGCAGGCAACCTACTACTTAAATGAATGTTTTAGTGCATTCCAAACGTATATAATACCGCTTCAATATGAACTAAATTTGAATTCATTTCTCTATTTGAATAAGATCTACAGTAATGTTGTTGTGAAGTCAAAGCATTTGAATTCGTTTCTCTGTTTTAATAAGATCTACAATCATCATTATTGTCAAGTTAAACCATCGTTTGTGTATTATCTTCATAGCACACCACATGATTAGTCTCGAGTTACGTATGAACTATGTGTACTATATGAACTCGAACTAGATTTTTTGAATCCACTTTATTTTGATTTCAAATCACATTACATTTCTAGCTCTAGCTAGATCTTCATAATCTAAACCATGTCTCATATGTATAATGTGTTTATCATATTATGTATGGTGCCCCACCCCCTACGCCTACAAGTATTTAGATGTGAGTTGCAAACACCACACATTACCACAAATTCAAATAAAATGTGAGAATGTTTGATATATAGTATTGTTTAGATTGTTCGATATTTAGTTGTAAGCTACAAACGCCACACATTATCACAAATTCAAATAAAATGTGAGATTGTTTGAAGTATAGTATGGTTTAGATTGTTCGGCATTTAGCTGTGAGTTGAAAACACCATGCATTATCACATTATGGTATAACATGTGCACATCACGTGTATCACCGCTATATTCATGCATGCAATGTTTATAACACTATGATCTCCTATTCAAATATATGAATCCGCTTTCATATCAAATTATGATCTTTGTTAGTCTCTTACACCCACACAATCCTCTAACCTTTGTAGCTACCACTAACTTTCTCTCGTGCATGCACACGCCCTCCTCGCCCTCCCCCTCCCTCGGCATTCTATCCACCGGGCACATTCATTTTTTTCTTTAGGCCGTTCTCCCAGAGTCTCCACAACTCCTTTCTGACACACACTGATCGATAAACCTCTCCAGCGATGCCTGCCTACAACATACAAACACACCTTCAATCTCCTCCTTTATGTGTCCTTGCCTCGTGTCTCTCATATGGTCAGACACACATGTAAACTCTCGCCCCTCTTTTCATCGCTCTCTCACAACCGCACACTCCTCCCCCATTTAGCTAGTAGTTGGGCCTCTTGCAACACCTCCTAGCTCCATTCTCTCTGTCTATCCGTCTCGCTGGGCCTTATTAGCCTCTAACAAATGGACGCACACCGACCGATCTCTCGCTATACATATAGCTAGCTAGGTCCTTATAACTCGTTTTTACCCACACGTCAATCGATCTACCTCATTAGTTGTGTCTCTCCCTTCCTCCGACAAACTACAATTGATCTACCGATCTAGTTAGGTTTGCTTACCAAACACATGGTTCCCCTTCATCATCCATGGATGCGTCCCGACAGATCTATCACGCATAGGCACACGCAGAAACACATCCCCACTCTTATTGATAACATTGCAGTTCCACCCTCAGTTTGTCTAGTAGGCCTCTCCCACCATCTTCGAGAAGCAACTCCATCACCCATCCAGCACTCTACCCCTCTCCCTCCCTCTCCCTCCCTCTCTCTCTCCTCTATCTCTCTCCTATCATATTTCCCGTCCTTCAGTTATGTATGGATGTCGACCAATCTCCCTCAAGACATAGTTGGGTCTCTCCTTCTCAACACATATACGAGTCGTTCTACCTCTATAGTTAGGCCTCTGCCTACCCCTCCCACCACCCCCTCCCCCCACACACACCGATACATCAAGCGCTCTAGTCATGTCTCCCTGCCACACACAAACTTGACGTGTTCCCTCTAACATTCCGGTAGGCCAGTCGCCCTATATCTTTGACTTGTACACACACTCAATTTTGATGGCTCTCTTCATCGATCTCGCACCCACCCACTTGATCCTCTCTTCGACCCTATCGATAGCTATGACCCCTCCCTCTCTTCTCATGGATTGCCCGACGCTCTATGTATGATATGGATAGGCCTCCATTTCACACACATTGCATGCAAAATTTTGTTTGATATGTCATCGACACATATTCCCACAAATAATTCATGAAATCAACCCCCCACCCCACACCACCCCAAAACAAAAAACACTCACGAACGCGGTTTGTATCTCTCACACACACCCACGTAGGTGGGGAACATGCATGAAGAGAAGAGGTGCATGCACGGCGCACGTACTCCCGTCTCTTTCCCAACCACACCCGCGCGGGTACACGATGGAGCTCATTTGTGTACGAAAAAGGCATCCCACGTGGTAATTTGGCACGTGTACTGGTTTTCCACTTGGTGGAGGGAGGATTGTCTACCACGGGTGAACAAACAAATTGCGACTTGACGTGTTATGTGAAAAAAAAGAGGCAAACCATGTGGGGCCTACCTTAGAGGCAAGGCTCTATACACTGGAGTACTTTTGATGTGTCCCGTCAACTCGCAGAACGAGGAGAAGCTTGCTTAGTACGCCGTCTCCCCCTCCCACGGGCACGGTGGCTCACAGGATGAGGTGAAGCTTGCTTACTACACCTTACGCCCGCTCCCTCGCCCATGCGCACGGTGGCTCGCAGGACGAGGAGAAAAATCTACTACTCCCTCCGTTTACTCCTCGCCCCAACTACCTTGGTTATAGAGATTATATCATATTGTTTGGAATATATATGACATTTAGTAGATTTCAATATGAACTACTAGTACATACTCCAAACACTGATGTATATAGACGTATTTTAGAGTGTAGATTCACTCATTTTGCTCCGTATGTAGCACTCTCCCTCGCCCCTCGACCCTCGCCCACGTGGTGGATGTGCAGCAATTCATTCGGTCTCATATAGCCAGAACGATATATACTACACAACCATTATTGCTCGGCTTCCCGAAGAGGCGAAGAGCCAATCGCAAGGTCAATATTTTGGAGATGCCAAGCGCAAGGTTATAGGAGAACGAGTAGTAGGTGCCGCGTCATTTATAAATAAAGTTTTTTTTCTTTAGTGGCACGTACGCAATATGATAGGTTCATATGGAGAGAAAAGGAGTACATAGTCAGGACGGACCAGCCTACATGGTTGCTTGCTGGGGTTGCTCTCTTCACACTCTCTCGCACAAAACGACTGTAGACACATCTCTAACATCCCGGTGGACCACGTCCGCTTGGGGAAGGGGTGGATGCTTAGTGTAGATGCGGTTGCCCTCGCCGATGGTGAAAACCCACTATCGACACGTCCCGATCAGGGGTCCCCGCAGTTCTCTCTCACAAATCCGGTGAGGTTGCCTTCGTCCCTTGCTCACTGCCGCGAGTGGGCAGTTGCCGCCTCCCGCCGCCCTCCTCAATGTTGAGCTACATCCCTCAGGTACAACTCCCTTTACAGCCGGCTTGCACCACTGCTCCAGCTTCCCACATCACCCCGTGTGGATATTTCTCTACTTCTTTGCCCCATACATACCTCTACTGGCTTCTACATACTGTATTTGTGATGAGTTTATGTCTCATCAACTAGTCCCAGTAATCTTATTCTAATCACGCTTGTTCAATTTCTTTGCCACAGGGATGCTCATCTTGATTTTGGTGAAACTTCACAAAATGATCCGATGGACAAAAGGTTGCAAACTTTATTTATTAGGAAGCTCGAACATTGCCAGCAAATTGAAGCCTGGTCAGGGTTCACGGTTCAAGGTCTAGGGACTGCATGGATCATTTTTTTCTTTAGCTGCCTCTGTTCCAAATTAAATGTCAACTTTAGTAGTAGTACAACTTTGTACTAAAGTTTGCACAAGGTTGAGAAACTTATTTTGGAACGGAGGGAGTACATATTTGCTATGATCTGTCAATCACTGAGATGCAATAGCATGCATGTTAGTCTCCTTTGTATTTGATGAAATGTTGCAACGGGCAACCTTGGATGCAAGATACATGTAACAGAAGCTGGAAGCTTCATAGCGTTGTACAAATTTATCTCGCTGATAAATTACAGTACGTACTATACTAGTACTTCCTCCATTCCTAAATATAAGTCCTTGTAGAGATTTCAACATGAACCACGTGCGGTGTATATAGATGCATTTTAAGTGTACATTCATTAATTTTGTTCCGTATGTAGTGGAATCTCTACAAAGACTTATATCTACTAGTAATAGCTAGCTCCCACTACTAGGAATTCTCTATCCTCTCCCTGAGCCACGTCATCAAAATTGATGTAGCCGTTAGATGAAGTAAATCAGTCCATAATAGCCGTCTGATCTTGACGTTGAGAGGCTCCGCACTAAGCCACATGCAAGCATGCAGAAATACCGTGCCACATGCATGTGAGTGGATTTTAAATCACATCAACATGTCTGCATGCAAGCATGCACCGGTAGCATGCATGTAAGTGAGCTTTTAAGTCCCATTAACATGTCAAAAAGAAAAATATAATCCCATTATGCAGTAGGAGTTCAGGAGTTGGCTGATCTTTTTTCCTTACGTGGGATGATCTAAATGATGAGGGGAGTTTATTTAGTTTGGCTACCACATTTGTCATGCGGTTATAGAGTTTTTTTGTTCTATGAAATCGATAATTTTGCGCAGAGAGATATACCGCTGTTCCGCACCAACATGCGGGGACTCATCTAGTAATATTTAGGAATGGAGGGAGTACTATGTAAAGAGTTATGTGTCGCACGGTGATAGTAGTGTGAGGTGGGCCATGTAATCACTGAGCCTGCGTGTTTTCACTGCTCTTGCACGCCTCCGCTGTAAGAATGGAGAAAATTGTAATCTAGTAGTAGCAGTATACCTCCTTTCGCCGAAAGCGTGGGACATCCAGCAGTCCTACCACCTCAGTAATAAAGACCAATGAGCCGTCAAATCACATAGACCCAGCAGTAAGTTGGACGGACGAAGCAACCATCACTCTTGCGCCAGTGAGAGGTCGCGTCCGCTCTGCTCGGGCATGAATGCGACACTGATTCTTTGGAGCGGCGTTGACTATTTCGGGTGGGAAGCGCGCGCGGGCGATGGACGGGCTTTGGGTGGGCCAGGCTGGTCAGGAGCGGGCGTGGCAGCTGTAGTGTATGATTTTTAAGCACACACACACACACACACACGCACACGCACGCACCTTGGTCCCGTTGCACCTTCTAACATGCCTTATTACACCTAGACGGAGGGAGTAGTAAGTATACGAGATACGGTGGCACACTGACTTACGTCAAATACAAGTGGCCAAAATTTGTGTGCATGTTATAATAAGGATTCACTTAAAATAGTACATGAGCGAACAGAGGGATCAATTGGACAGTGTTCCCGAGCAGTAGCGAGATGTGTGAGGTAAAATACACCGCTGGCGCTTTTAATTTTTCTTATTAATTTGTTTGTTTCACCCTCTGACTGGTGGGACCCAACGTACTACGTGGAGAGAGGTAAGGTGACTAAGGCTGCATTATTTCTGCACCACTGTGGATAGTCTTACCACCAAAGCCACATGACACGATTATGATTGAAATCCCAATAACTCCCACACACACAAAAAAACACGGCATGCTTGTCACACGAATGCGGGAATGTATAAAATGTTATTTCCCTCTTGTTGAACATAACGGGAGGGTTGTGTAGCTGGTTAGCCTGTTCGCTCACTCTCTCGCCCTCTCCCGCTGGAGCCTCAGCGCTTGTAGTTTCTCTCTTCACACTCTCTCGCCCTCTCCAGATCTAAACAAGACTTCGTTGGCCTCTCTCTCCCCTCACTGCTGCTCAAAGAGCCGGCAGGATCCATACGCCGGGAAGGGAAGGAGGCTTAACGCTGTCACCGTCGGCGAGGGACTACCGGCGCAACTGTTCACTTTCCACCCAGCGGCGGCGCGGGAGGGCCTCTGACCCCTTCTTCTTCGCCGCCATCCCGTCGCCCACCGAACCACGCCCCAAGAACCTTAAGGTATAATTTACTTACTCCACATGCATTGCTCTAGCTGCATGTATACCATGAATCTAGGACGTGGTTCAAAGAGGAAAGGAGTGGGGGAAAGTAGTGGGAAAAGTTGTATATAGCATGAATCTAGGATGTGGTTCAAAGAGGAAAATGAAGGGGGAAAGTTGTATAGCATTAATCTAGGACGTGGTTCAAAGGGGAAAGGAATGGGGGAAAGTAGTGGGGAAAGTTGTATCGCATAAATCTAGGACGTGGTTCAAAGAGGAAAGGAAGGGGCGAAAGTACTAGTTCAAAAAGGAAAGGAAGGGACAAGGCTGTAGAGTTTGAGCAGGACTAGATTTGTTGCACTCACATAGGGAAAGGCATCTAAAGATAACAAAATTGGGACCAACACAAATATGCTCCTTGGTTGCTTGTTCTTTGTTGCAACAGACTGTGCATGACCACAGTACATCGGTAGATGCACATGGTGCTGGTGCGTCCAGTGTCCCCTGCAACTCATTGGTTGTTGTTAATCTAAGGCCTTGTTTGGTTAAAAACTCCCTAGTCCCTACCTGCTGGGTTCCAGGGACTAAACATGGACTAGAGGTTATTAAATGACATGCTAAAAGACCATGTTACCCCTAGTAATGAACTAATAGAGACAAGTTGCGATGCGTGGCAGGGGAAGCTATTGGAAAAAGTCCCAAAAAGACTCCCTCGGGGTCTTCTTTCTTTAGTCCCAAATGCCCACTTTTAGTCCCTAAAAGTCCCTCCTCTTTGGTTTAGATGGGACTGACACGGAGTTTTTTAGTCCCTACACCAAAATGTCCCTGTAAACAAACACCCTCTAATAATGCCACTGGAAAATTGATGCAATGCCACAGTTAGAAGCAAATCACATGTTTAACAAATTTTATTGTTAATATAATCTCTATGTTAATATTAATCAATGCCACCATTTGAGAAATGCTACTGTCTTGCTTTCTTTCCCATTTAGATAAGGTAGATACTTCTTTTTGTTGGCTTCTATGTCATCCACCGTTATTGACTACTAATTGTTTCCTTTGCACCTCTGTGTAAACAGGGTTATCTGCTTCACCTTGTTGCCATTGTGACCTTTTGTTGCACTGCACAAAACACTTTTGTTTTAAGAGTGTTTTGTGCAGTTCAACCAAAATGTCACATCGACAATGTTGCTTGATTGCTTGATCTTAGTGGAACTGCACAAGAGGAGATCTTGCTTCCTATCCGTTAAGGCGAATTTGGTTCAGATCTTCTTCTTGCGAGTTGTTTGAATTCCACATCATGAGAGGTCAGTACTAGCCTTCTTTCACATGATTCTGCAGTGTGCATTCATATGTTGTGCTACTTGTATGATAATGTTGCTTGATTTTAGTGAACTGCACAAATGGAGACAAGACTTCCAATCTGTATGTGCACTGTAATATCCCATTGAGGTAAGATAAGGATATTTCACAACTGCTGGCCTGTATTTTGCCACTTTCATCAGAAAATTAAGTTTAGTACTATACTTGTGCTCCCTAATTGACATGCCAAATCTTACATTGAAGGTGAAGCTTGTTTGTTATTGAACCAAGTGATGAAGGGGAAGAACAAGGGGAAGAAAAACAAAAATCAACTCCGGTGCTGTCATGAAAAAGTGGTATTGTCCTTGAGAAGTGCTTCATCTGTGCCGTTTTAAATATTTCCTTTCCTTTTTTTCGAGCAAACAGTGATGCTAGCATTTAGTAGTCCTCTTGTCTTTGCACAACAGGATCATCTTCCTCTGAAGAAGAATATGGAGTACGTGAAGTGACTAGTTCCGATTATGCCAGGATGAAGAAGCCCTGTCTATCTTATCATCAGAAGGAGAAGTTGAAGGATGGTTACGTTACTCCCCACAACACCAAACTAACTTCAGCTCAGAAGGACTGACAAAATCTCCATTTTTTGCTGTTATGCGCGAGTACAATGTTGTTCTAGGATTCTTTCTGGTGAGTTCCATTTTTCTAAAAGTGTTCTCTACATGGACCATGTATGTGCCTGTTGAAACTATCAATTCATAGTACAGTTTGCTCTATACTAATCACTTTTTTGTATTTGTGCAAACAGGAGTGCTCAACTTGATTTCAATGGGAACTGCACAAAATGTTCATGAATACATCTAATCATTCATTTCCACCACAAGAAAGGAGGTGCTGATAAGTTCAAGGCGTTGCAACATATAAGGGTGAAATCATACAAGCTACGCACGAATTTGGTTGATTTTGGTGGAACTGCACAAAAAGAACAACTGGTTTATTTAGCACGAGGTGACATGTCAATGTCCGAACTGATGGCAAACCCTGCCCATTCCACAATCGTAGGCATTTGATATTTTTGGAATGGGACAACCTTGTCAAATTTTGCTCATTGATTTTAGCAAGACATGCGTTTGATATTTTCGAATGGGACGCCCTTGCTGTCAGCAGCGTCGATCAATTTTTTCTTTATTCTTTAGTTGTGAAGTAAATATTGCCTCTGACATGTGAGTCGCTGAGATGCATAATCATCAATTGTTTTGAATGTTCTATATGAATTGCCAGGCCTGTGTGTTTGATTGCAATGTACAGAAACGCTAAAAACCTGCTCCAACTCTTTGTACTCCTTCTGTTCCTTTTTACTTTGCACATTGAGAAAGTGCATACTTTTTTGTATAAGATTGGTCAAAGTAGAGATACTTTGACTGTAGACAAAACTTGTATGCAGACTAGAAAGGACCGGAGGGAGTACATGTGAAACTGCTGCAAACGAGGTGATCACCTCGGGAATAATGCTAGTACATATTGTTTTGCATGTTCATCCAATCCCAGTGATACAGGAATTCAAACTAATCGAAATAAATTCATTCATATACAGTCGGATTTCATGTAAACATGCCAGATTTCATTACATTTCATACATTCTTCAACTAAAAAGGGGTGCGCTGGAGGTATAATTAATTAACCAAAGCTACCCACCTGTGTCCCACTGAGCCGAACAGAAGCTTCAGTGACTTAACTGCAGGTGCAGTTGCGTAACTGACATGTGGCCTGTTGGGCCCACATGTCAGTCAGCCAAATGCACCAACAGTTAAGTAGAAGCAGCATTACTCTCCAGCAGAACTCCCCGACTCCACGTCGCCGCCAACAAGCTAACCGGCCGTCAATAGTCAACCCGCCTAGCTTGGCTTCAACAGGAGGGTAGCAGTGGTGGCCTTACTTGGACCCGAGCAGCGGCGACCTACCGTGTTCTACTCTTCCTCGTTTCCTGTGTGGCGCGGCCTCGTTGGCAGCGGGGCGGGGCCTCGGCGGAGCCGATGATGTCCTCTGTCTCGTTGCCGGCGAGCGGCGCCTCAGCGGAGCGATGGAAATCCTCCCCCGTGTTGCCGGCAGGGTGGGGCCTTGGCTGAGCCAGCGATGTCCTCTGCCTCGTTGTTGGCGGGGCGGGGCCTCGGCGGAGCCGGCGGTGTCCTCAGCCTCGTTGTTGGCGCCGCCTGGCCTCGGCGGAGCAGGGCCTCATCGACACCAGTGGAGCGGGCACTCGTCCTCAGTCTCGCCAAACAGCGCCTCGCCCGCTTCATCGCCCTCTTTGCTAGCCTCTTTGTAGGCGGCCGCAGCCTCCGCCACCCGCATGCGCTCCCGCCAGCGCTTGAGGCGGCCCTTGCGGGCGGAGCGGTACGAGTCGAGCAGCGCCTCCTGCTCCGCCGGCTCCGCGGCGATCTGCTCCTCCACCTGCAGATGCTCCTGGAAGAGATGATGGTTGTAGGTGGCGTCGGCCTGCGCCTCCCGGAACTGCTCCTGACGCATCTGCCTCACACTGTCCATATATTGGGCACGGGCCTCGCCGATGGTCATGGTGCAATGCACCAGCGAGGATGGCGCGGAGGAGGGGGTTTGCGCCGGATCATCGACTACCATGTTCTCCATTGGGACGTCGTCGTCCTTCGGCTGCCTGCCGGCCAGCCGGTAGGCAGCAATGGCTGCCATCTCCTTGTGGTCCGTCGTCCGCCTGTCCCGAAGAGGGCTGGAGCGCGAGGAAGCCATGGTGGGCAGTAGTGGTGTGGACAGGAGAAAGGGAACGGATGCGGATGACTGCGGCTATGGCCGGCGCAGCAGTTTATATAGCGATGGTGGGCGGGCGGAGGGACGGACGTGTGGTGCCGGAGTAGCCGCCTCGGCAACCGCGTATCATTAATGTGAGCGGCAGGTGGACGGACGGACGGCACTTGTGTCGTATGAAGGCGGAGCAATCGCCTGCACCGGGAATCGGGGCGGGCGGCGCTGACTGTTTCGGGCAGAAAGCACGCGCAGGCGAAGAGATGACTTTACTTGGAGAGGATGACAATGGGGACCCACTAGGTCCATAGCCTCACGTACGCAAGTGCCTCCTTATTATATATATATATATATATATATATATATATATATATATATAACTATACTCCCTCCGTCTAGGTGAATAAGTCGTATTAGAAGGTGCATCACGACCTAGGTGCAAGCAGATTGGTGGAAAAGAAGAATATTTCTCTCTTCTAAACACAACATTTAATCACAGCAGTTATGAGGATGCCTTATTAGCTACCCATGCAGGCCATCATAATTCATAGCATGCAAAGCGCTTTTATTTCTTGCCTAATAACCGCATGGACATGCTGCATGCATTGATCCTTGCCCGAGCAAAAAAAAGGGAGGAAAGGGGTTTCCACGGGAGACAACGAGGCAGAGGTGGAAGCGCTCGCTGGAGTTATTTATTTTGCTTCCCCTGGTTTCCTGACATCACGGTCCCACACCATCGTCAACCTATGTAGTACTCGTCAATAAACGAGAGAATTGCACAAGAAGCGGCCGACAGCTGGGACCAAGCAGCTCGAGCAGTATTTGTGTTTTTGAGGTGTGAGCACTGTAGAGTTTTTCGATGTTTAGCCCAGATATTAATTTTTCTGCTCTGAACAACAACGAAAACATCACTACAGGTATTAACTGGGCGGGCTGTGGCCCGTCTAGCCCAGGCCAGATTTCCAACCCAGATATTAATTTTTTTCAAGCTGAAAATGGCTAGCCCGGCTATACTTTTTTTAGGAATACTCAGGCAAGGTCAAGTTGTTATTCTCCACCCCGCTGGCTGCAAATCTTTCCTAGGAGGGATGCATTAGGCTTAACAAGAAAATGGGCTTTAAGAAATAATAAATGGGATGTAATTATAAAAACTGGGCAGTAACTATAAAAAATGCACCAAACACGTGATTACTTTATAAAATATTATTTTTGTATATTGAAAATTTTAATTTCATTAATTGTTGCAAGCGCAATGTTTCGTTGGATTTTTACGTAATATAAATTTATATTGAAATTGTACTTAATCTGACTAGAAATTTCGGGATAAAAATATTTCGGATCCCATCAAAATGTGGGAAATTTTATTGAATTCTGTTTTGAACGGTTAAGAAGGGGAGCTTTGGCGCAGTGGTAAAGTTGCTGCCTTGTGACCAAGAGGTCACGGGTTCAAGTCCTGGAAACAGCCTCTTACAAAAATGTAGGGAAAGGCTGCGTACTATAGACCCAAAGTGGTCGGACCCTTCCTTGGACCCTGCGCAAGCGAGAGCTACATGCACCGGGCTGCCCTCTGTTTTGAACGGTTGGTTGAAATGGGCTGTACTTTTAACAAACTGTAAATGGGCTGTAGTAAATTCCATTAGAATTCAAAAATGGGCCACACATTCTTACAAATCTCAAATGGGCTATAAGTTCCCTGCCACACACTTCTGGCCTTACTAAGTTGACGCGTCCCCTAAAAAAACAGAGTTCACGCGTATGCAAGGCTTTGTCAACTTATAGTCAACACACGGTTCTAGCAGTAGTGGCCGTTGGATGTCCATCCAACGGATGCCATGCTTCTTCTTCAATCTCGGATATTCTAGCTTCACCCGCCCAAAAAATGGTTCCTCCCCCTGACATCTGGGGCGCACCGTTTCGAAAGCTGACATGTGGGCCTACTAAGTTGACTTACCAAGGGCTTTGTCAACTTAGTCAATATAAATGATTCTAGCTGCAGTGACCGTACGATGTCCATCCAACGACCGTAGTGCTTCTTCAACCTCTGGTCTTCTTGCTCCAGCCGCCCAAAGCAGCGCCAGTCGTGCCGCCTGCTCCTGCCTCTCGTGGCCGGCTGTGCTGCCGTGGAGGCCTCACCGCCCCCTACTATTCCTACCACTGTCCAAGCCCTGCGGTGACGGCAGCCTCACACCGCAGTCGAATGAGAGAACCCTCATACTCCTCTACACGTGGGCATCCACTGCCGCGTCATCCCCTTCCTAGGTCTCTCCGTCGTCCACCGCCCTGGTGCTCTCGGCGCGGCGTGGTCAACGCGGAAGGAACGACTTCCATCGGACGTGGACTATACGTGGAGAGGCTGACAGCTGGGTCCATGGCGGCAGCAAGTAAGTGCCTCCTTATTACGCGAAAAATAATGATTCCTCCACCTGATAGCAGGGACCCGCTGGGCGGGCCACCAGTATTTTGCGAAAAAAATCGTTTCCCCCTGACTGCTGGGACCCACTGGATGGGCCACCGTATTTAGCGAAAAAACGTTCCCCCCGCTGTCAGCTCAGACCCACCGGAAGTGCCTCCTTAGTACGCACACAAAAATGAATACTCCCCCAGCTAGCTGGGACCCACCTTGCTTGGAGGCTGACTTGTGGGCCTACTAAGTTGACGGGGAAGAAAGGCTTTGTCAACTTAGTCAATATGAATGATTTTAGCTCTAGTGACCGTACGATGTCCATCCAACAGTCGTAGTGCTTCTTCAACCTCTAGTCTTCTTGCTCCAGCCTCCCAAAGAAGCGCCGGTCGTGCCGCATGCTCCTGCCTCCCGTAGCCGGCTGTGCTGCCGCAGAGGCCTCACCGCCCCCTACTATTCCCACCGCTGGCCAGGCCCTGCGGCGATGGCAGCCTCACACCGCAACCGAACCAGTGAACCCTCATAGTCCTCTCCGCGCGGGCTTCCACTGCCGCGTCATCCCCTTCCTAGGCCTCGCCGTCGTCCACCGCCCTGGTGCTCTCCGTGCAGCATGGTCAATGTGGTCAAGGAATGACTTCCATCGGAAGAGTACTGTACGTGGAGAGGCTGACAACTGGGTCCATGGCCACAACACAGTTTTTTTTGTGATTTTCCATGTAAGTCGCTTTGTCAGGCCTGTTGGGCTACAAATCTTTCAAGACGAGGAGAGCTTTCATTCGACTGGCCGAGAAAATGGCCCATCAGTAATGAGAAATGGGTTGTACATTTTTAAAACACATCAAACCGGAAATTAGTTTCAAATATCCTTTTTTCATTTCAAGATTTTAAATTACATTAATTTTTATGCATGGAGAATTTGTTGGATTTTATATTGATATACATTTATTTTTAAAATTAGTTTGAATGTGAGTCGAAATTTCGGGATTAAAACAGTTCGGACCGCACCGAAATATGCAAAATTTCATATAATTTTTTAACCGTTGCCATAATATGGGCTGTAATGCTAACAAAAAGAATATGGGCTCCAAAAAAACCTTAAGAATTAGCAAATGGTCTGTAAATTATTAGAAATAATGGCAGATGGGCTGTATGCTGTTTTCCACAGATTTGAGGCTTTCCTAAAAAAAGGTGGACGCACAAGCACTGACTGTTGGATGTCCATCCAACGGTCGTTGTGCTTCTTCAATCTCTGCTCTTCCTGCTCGAGCCGCTCAAACAAGTGCCGACAGGACTGCCTGCTCCCTCCTCCTCGCGGCCGGCTGTGCTGCCGTGCAGGCCTCACCGCCCGACCGTACTCCCATCGCTGGCCTAGCCATCCCTCTACTCACCCACACCTGCTGTTATTCTCCGGCAATGGCAGACGAACCAGTAAACCCTGGTACAGTCGTACTCCCCTCCACGTGGGAAACAACCGCCGAGTCTTCCCAGCCTCCGTGTCGTCCCCTTCCTAGGCCTTGCCGTCGTCCACTGCCCTGGTGCTCTCGGTGCTGCGTGGTCAACGTGGTCAAGGAACGACTTCCATCGGACGTGGACTGTACATGGAGAGGCTGACAGCTGGGTCCACGGCCGCAGCAAGGAAGTGCCTCCTTATTACGTGGAAAATAATGATTCCTCCACCTGACAGTTGGGACCCACCGCATGGGCTACTGTATTTCGCGAAAAAATGTTTCCCCCCGACTGCTAGGACCCACCAGCTACATCTTCGCACGCAAGGAAGTGCGTCCGGGCAAAAAAACGATTCGCCCCCTAACTGCGGGGACCCACCAGCTACATCTTCGCAGGCAAGGATGTGCCTGACAGTCGGGACCCACCTGCTCGAAGCGTACATAGCGTTGTCATTTTGGTCGCGAACGTGTATGTACATACTGGTCGATGTAGAGGCGCGCACGTGTCGTAGTAGAGGCGCGGACGTGTCGTAGTAGAGGCGCGCACGTAGCATGTACACGTATGTACAGCAGCCAGGGTGCAAGAAAGAAAATACGGCCACGTATGTGTACATACGGGCGGGGTGTCGAACACCTACTCGCGCATACATACGGTCAGGGCTTGGGTACATTGCTGGGTCGGAACGGAGAAACAACGTCGTCGTCGTGTTCATGGGGAGGCAACGGAATGCTCGTGTTCATGGGGAGGCAACGGAACGCGTGGGAGCCAACCGACTGGGTCGGAACGGAATGCGTGGTCGTGTTCATCGGGAGGGCTTGGACGGAACAGGCGATGGAAACGAGGCCTGGCGTACCGCACAACGGAGGAAACGGACCTCCTACGTTCGGAACGGGGTCCTGTTGATCGGGAGGGGTCTGGCGTACCGCAAAACGGAGGAAACAGACCTTCTACGGTCGAAACGGGGGTCCTGTTGATCGGAAGGGGTGTGGCATACCGCAAACGGGGGAAACGGACTTGTGTTGGAGCGCTACGGTCGAAACGGGGGTCCTGTTCATTAGGAGGGGTGTGGCGTACCGCAAAACGGGACTCCACAGGATACTGTTCATCTCCACCGTCGACCCCCTCCAGCCTTCACGAGCTACTGTTCATCCACCGTCGACCTCCTCCAGCCTCCACATGCGACTGTTCATCCACGGGCTCCTGTTCATCCAGCTTCCACCGCGTGCTACTCCACCGGCCACTGTTCAACCACCCCTCCACGGGCTCCTGTTCATCCTGCCCTCCACCATCTACTATTCATCTTGCCCTCCACGGGGTGGTCCTGTTCATCCAGCCCTCCGCGGGGTCCTGTTCATCCAGAGGCAACACCACGGGGTCCTGTTCATCCACCCCCACCGGGAACTGTTCATCCAACCCCCCCCCCCCCCCCCCCCGCAACGCTCACTGTTCATCCAGAGGCAGCATCAAGCAGCAGTAGCGAAGGAATCGCTCGATCAGGTTCAGTTAACAGCCATCGATCGATCGCTCGGGTTCAGTAACGCGTAGCCTGCAGTGCAATCGCTCGGGTTCAGTTAGAGCCCAACACCTCGCTCGGGTTTAGTTAGAGCCCAACACCTCGCTCGGGTTTAGTTAGAGCCAACGCCTCGCACACACGCGCGTACGTGTACAAGAGAAACACGGATCCCTCGGCCCCCGACCTCCCACCGTAACCGGGAAATCCCCAAAATTTTCCTCCCCCTCGCTTCTACCATGGTTTTTTCCGTCATGCATGGCCCAAAGAATGTCATGCAGCTGCGTCTCCGGCCCGCCCAGGACGAAAAGCCCATTTTCTGTCATGATTTTTTGTCATAGAAGTAGGAGCCCATCACATCTATGACGATACCGGGTTTTGTCACAATTATCGTCATAGAAGTGTCATATGTATGATAGAAAAAAATTTCGTTCAGCCAAAATATCACGGATGTCTCTTTTTTTGTAGTGTCTGTAGGATGATTGTCCCTTTATTTGCAGTGTATGTAGCACTCGTGATGTATTCAGTGGCTATGACATGAGCATTTTGCTGAAACTAGTAATGAATGAAACCTATGTAGCAGGCTTGGCGTAGTGTTGTGAACATCTAATGATTTCTATTAACGGTAATTAGGGGGTATCCCCTTTTGCTCATATAAATAAATAAATAGCAGAGGCCCTGTCGGGTCAGCTTTGTTCTCATTCGAAGACGTTGAGCAAATTGCAGTCCAACAACAAACTATGTCATCAAATTCAAGTTTCACAGCCAAATATGAGTACAACTAAACAACAATGTCATCATTTTTTTAGTTTTCATACAATCACCAAACACAAATCAGCATACATAACAAGTGATGTTCTCACAGCAAAATACTAAACAACATGTTCATCATGTTTCAGTTGTCATAGCAAACACAATTTCACATAGTAGATAAAAAAACGTCTTCTGACAGGCAAATACGACAAAAGCAATGTAATCATCATCTGCAGCAGCAACGTCAACATCTTCGCCACGTGTATCAGTCTGAATCGTAATTTCCCATGGTGTCATCTTCTTCTTCGTTCTCAACATCCTCGAACATTGGCTTCTTCTTGATCAACTCTTGTATGTCCACAGCACGACAGGAAATCTTTTCACCGGCGTCATTGACGTGTTGGTTCTCAAAGATATTAGGAACATTTGTGTTATGTTGTACATCAGGAGCAGTGTAAGCATCATCTTGTTGTGCAACTTCATTAAACGAATTCCTCTGCTCAAACCTTTGCAATGCTCTCCAGTCATCGCTACGTGCAAATGTGTCTTCCAAGAAAAATATCTGTGTTGCTTGATTTGCCAAAATAAAAGGCTCGTTGGTCTAGTACGCCACCTTGACATTGATGGATTTGAAATAATCATCATCTCTGGGTTTTGCGATCCTGGAAAATAGGTTATACCAACGACAGCACAACAGAACCACACACCAATGATCCTAAAAACTGGAGATATAATGCAATAGAAAATGTCTGTTATGTTAGCATACATTTCAGTTGTCTCTTTGTCATACGTATCCGTGCTCATGATGGCATTGTTTTGTGTCTTCCTGCCTTCGTCTCGTGCAAGGGTGTTGTAGCGCACATCTCCAACAATGCAAAATTCAGAATGTCTTACCCGAGTGTCAGGACCCATTGCTAGTGAGTAAAGGGCATCATCAACTGCCTGCCCATTCTCCCGCATCTTCTTAACCTATGGTTAGAAAATAGACAAGCTGATCATCTTATGTACTCAAAATATTAAAAAAAACTGACAGTGCACTTCAAAAGCTTACATGGTTCTTGAACCATTTTGCAAATCCTGCCATAACCAGTTTGTTAGTGTTTCTTGGATTTTGCAGCAGTAACTCCTCTTTGTAGATGCTGCACAACATAGTGATCGTGTCAAACATCTAAATATATAAGAATGTGCTGCAAGTTTAGTAGATTATGATGTATAAGTTGCAGTACTGCACTTACTTGATATAAGGTAGTATCTCAGGACAGTTATTCAACACATACCAAACCATTTTGTCCAAATCTTTAGGTTTGTCCTCTTGTCGACTCTTCCCTTTAACTCGAATAGAATAATCGAAAACATTGAGCCCGGGATTGTCTTCACCCCCTCTTTGCTAAGCTGATTAGCTGTTTCAATGTATTTTGAGAAGAATGTCAACGCTTCTGTAGCAATGTAGGCCTCTGCAATGCAACCCTCGGGTCTAGCTCTATTTCTAACATAGCCCTTGAAAGTTCCTAGCCGCCTTTCAATAGGGTACATCCAGCCATACTGTACTGGACCTCTAAGTAGTGCCTCATTAGGTAGATAAACAACCAAATGCACCATCACATCAAAGAAGGCTGGAGGATATATCTTCTCAAGGTCGCATATGATAGTTGGTATCTTGTCTCTAAGATGCTCCAAAGCATCTATCCTGATATTCCTACTGCAGAGTACGTTTCCTGAAGAATTGTCCCAACTCTGCAACTGCTCTGTATAAGTTAGGGCGGCCCAATCCTCTAAGTATAACAGGTAAAACCCTTTGAAGTAGGACGTGGCAGCCATGAGTTTTCAACCCTTGTACCTTGTTTCCATCTGCACTGACTCTCCTTTCAAGGTTGGAAGCAAATCCATGTGGGCTCACACATGACAAGACCTCGGATAATTCTTTTCTTTTTACCTTGTCCAAGACGTACATAGCTGGTGCCATATCCCGTGGTTTACCTTCATGTTGCACCTACAAATCCTTTCTGATACCAAGGTGTGTCAAATCAATCCAAGATTTTAAGGTATCTTTCATCTTGCCTTCAATATTAAGAAGTGTGTCGATAATGCTATCACATATATTTTTCTCGATGTGCATCACATCAAGATTATGCCGCAGATCCAAATCTTTCCAATACTCCAAGTCCCACAAAGTGGACTTGCGGGTAAACAATAATCTCTCTTCTACCGTGCCACGCTTCCTTTTCCCGTTACCATTACCACGATGGTTTCCTGGTGTAATATGCCTGACCTTCTCTAATTCCACTTGCAACTCATCGGCGGTGAGCCTCTTTGGCGCATCACGGTTTTCATGCTTTGCATTGAACACATGTCTTCGGTATTTTCTAGGATGCGGCTTGTCCTTGGCAAGGAAACGACGGTGTCCAATGTAACAGATCTTGCTAAGTATTGTGTATGACAGCGGATTCCTATCACAGTGAACACATGCATTGTAACCATGTGCCGTTCGCCCTGACATAGTGCCCAAAGCCGGATAATCATGGATGCACCAAATTATAACAGCATGCAGAAATAAATCAGCTGGTGGGCTGCTATATAGGTCTCGAGTGAGAACACCCTTCCATAACTATTGAAGTTCCTCCACAAGAGGCTCCATGAACAAATCAAAATCCTTTCCAGGACTTTTTGGACCTAGGATCAGCAAGGCCATCATGTAGTTTGATTCTTTCGTGCAGACATTTGGAGGCATGTTGTAAGGGATAACAAGCACTGGCCACATGCTATATGTTGCGCTCTGGTGGCCAAATGGGTTAAATCCATCTGAAGCTAAGCCAAGTCTAATGTTTCTTGGGTCAGCAGCAAACTCTTTGTGTTTATCATTGAAGTTTTTCCACTCACTACCATGAGATGGATGGCTCATTACATTCTGACCTCTGTACTCCGGGTTCCTAGAATGCCACAGTACATCCTCTCTTGTTTCAGCATCATGAAACAACCTCTGCAATCTTGGTGTAATTGGAAAATGTCTCAGAACATTATGAGGAATCCTCTTCACAGCATCGCCATCTTTCCATCTTGATGATTTGCATTTCGGGCATTCACTTAAGTTGGCATAATCCTTCCAGAACAGAACACAATTATTTTTAAAAACATGGATCATATCATATCCAATTCCAACAACACGAAGGAAATTCTTCATTTTACTGTAGGTGTGTGGCAGCTCAAACGCATCTGGGAAAGATTTGCGGAAAGCAGCCAACATCGCATTGAATGATTTGTTGGTCATCCACTCAGATGTCTTCACCTGAAGAAAGGTGACAATAGCTGAGAATACTGACAGCTTATTTCCTGGGGTGACGGCAATGTTGCATTGTTCCAACATGTGGGCCCATCATTTTTCTTCTGCAGGTGAAAGTTCACGGAATGCACGAGCATTTCGTAGCATTGTTTCAATGTTGGTAAAACTCACTGGCTCCGCCACCACCACCTCCTCCTCCTCTTCCACCTGAGCATCAGGCAGATCAGGATGGTGATCTGCTGCTTCCACGTAGTCAATAACATTGACGTTCATAGCTTCACCATGATGAACCCACCTAGTATATGTGACCGACATCCCATACAAGTGTAGATGATTTTGCACATTTGACTGGGGTCTTGTAACTGAATTCATACAACTGCTACACGGGCAGAGCACATATGATTTCGGACCACCGTACTCAGCTCTGATAAAGTTCATGAAGTTTTCAACCCCCTCGACATATGTAGTGGAGAATCTTTGAGCAGAAGTTATCCAAGTCCTGTCCATCTGTTAGACATACAAATTAGTTCTTCTACTAGATATTACAGGAAAAACATATTTTTTTATGAAGTCCAGAAAAAAATACCTAGGTCGATATTTAAAGCTATGGCAAGATATTTGGACGAGCAGATCTAAGTAATGAAATATATGTAAAGCTAATTCAACAAATAGATTTGAGTGCCAAATTATGGCAGGCTGTTTCAGCAGTATATGAGGCCGAGCACATAGCCATCGAACTATCAAAGGCCATCGCAACAACAAAGATCGAGTATAAAACGGTGTAGAGCTATTTCACCTAACAGATTGGCTACTAGACCATGGCAATCTACGTCACAATAAATATATGGCAGGATATTTTAGCAACTAATCAGCCTTGGCATGCCATCTCAGCTAAGCAGATTGAGTGCAGAACAGGGCAAGGAAGCTTCTTAAGCAGAGCATATTGACAGTAAACTACTTCGACAAACAGTGAGATTAACAACGTCTATCAGCTAACATTCAGTGCTACACCGACATGAACGGGGCCTCAGTCTAGAATGCGCGTACCGTGGGAGAAGCTGACCGCCGTGTGTCTCCATACGAACGTCGCCAGCGGTGGCAGCGCTGACCGCCATGCGCCTCCACAACAACGTAGCCAGAGGTGGCGGCGCGGCTAGAGGATGGCAGTCTACAAGAGCGTACTGTGCTAGTGAGAGGATCGACGAACCGCGGCACCGACATATCAGCACGGCGGGGAGGGCGGCTTTGGCGGAGCGAATGGAGTGGAGGGGGACAGGGGGGAGGGGGGTTTGGGGAATATTATTGGCTAGTTGGACGAAGGGCGGTTGAATTGGATTTGGGGGGAATTTTTGGGTGTCGGGGGGGGGGGGGGGAGGATTTTTGCATGGTGCGCGGGGGGTGTTTGGCGCATGGTCGGTTTCTCCAAGTGCAGTCCCACGTGTCAGTGAAGAGGCAAGCCGAAGCGCGTTCCGTTTGCGTGAGTCGTGTGCAGGACCGAACGTGTGTGGGGTGCAATGCGACCGCGACAGGAGTGCTGTGAGTGTACCGCCTTTTTTCCTTTTAAACTAGGTGCTTCAGCCCCTCAAAAAAATTTGTTACTTCACGCGATCCATAGATACTACTACTAGTAATCCGGCGCGGTTCTTTTCCCGCGCGATGTGCTAGGAAGTTGGCTTAGTTGGGTTTTTAGGACGAGTAATGCTACACCTACGTAATCCCAGTTACATAATTAACGTAATGTGAAACGTGTGAGCTGTTGATTGTAGATTGGGAGGATGGAGGGGCCCACCACCATGAAAATTAGGGGAGGAGAGAGAGGCAATTTACGTTAACCCTTTCGTAGGTTCCCGTAGATGTAGAAAGATGTGAAATGCGTGAATGTGTAGTGGGCGTACTATTGGAGTGCCTAAGATAATTTGTGTATGTATAGACCCTATGTGTTTATTTTACTTCGCATGTTAGATTTGTCTCGGTTCAATAAAAAACAGAGTTGGTGATGATGGTGTGCCTGTCATCCTGCAATATAGGCCGTCCGATCTATATCTAACGGATAGGAAGGAAACTATGAAAATTTACCCACACTCCTATCCACATTTGCAGATAAGGCTTTCCCACGTTCATCCTTTTCCCCCACAAGATCTTGATCTTCTGTGCAACGCACGGGCATCTTGCTAGTATTCCTACAATATGTATACTATTGTGGAAGTTCATATACACCGGCCGAGATTAATGCAAACACTGCAGATTTTCATTACATTTCAAACTTTTATAGGACAGAAAAATAAAAGAAACCCGACCCTAAACATATTCTACGGTGGCGACCAACGTCCTCCATCTGCGATCTCTATGTACGGGGGCAGGGTTCAAGACCCGTGAAGTGAAGGTGCGGTCTCCGGCGAGGAAGAGTAGAACACGGGATATGGACCGGCCAGTTGGCACACCATGCCCTACGGCCTCCCATGCCCTACTCATCATCGGAGGAGTCCCCGACCTCGGCGGTGCCGGACGTTGGACGGCGGCAAGTAGGACTGAAAGTGCAACTATCCCTAGTTGGTTTTGGTAATTCATAACAACATATAGCTCATTGAGCTAATGCTATTCCAAGATGATTATTTCAGGAAAGCTCAATGATTGGCATGGCATGGATGTGAAAGTGGAACCCTCAAAATGCTAAGGACAAAGGATTGGCTCAAGCTCAAAAGCTCAAGACTCTTCATTTTATATTTTAGTGATCCAAGATCACATTGAGTCTTTAGGAAAAGCCAATACTATTAAGGAGGGATGAGGTGTTGCTTAACGAGCCTCTTGCTTCATGTGCTTAGTGATATGCTCCAAAACCCTCAACTACTTTCCCATATCCACATATGACCTAAACCCTAAGCCAAACTCAGTCCTACCAATTCTTCCTATCCGGCGCCACCGAGTTTCACTTGTCATTAGCCACTGCCAAAACCCTAGCAATTTGGTTCTACCGATAAGGATCTCGGTCTCACCGAGATGGGGTTGCAAACTCTCTGTTTCCCTTTCGTAACTTTTCGGTCTCACTGAAAGAGCGAATCGGTCCCACCGAGATTACAATGTAAACTCAGTGTTTCCCCTTTGTAACTTTTCGGTCTCACCGAGTTCCACTCGGTCTCACCAAAAGAGCAAATCGGTCCCACCGAGTTTGCCTGACCAACTCTCTGGTTAGCTAATTACCAAATTCGGTCTCACCGAGTTTGTGTAATCGGTCTCACCGAGATTACGTTATGCCCAAACCCTAACCATATCGGTCCTACCGAGTTGTATGTCAGTCCCACCGAAAATCACTAACGGTCACTAGGTTTACATTTTCGGTCCGACCGAGTTTATTAATTCGGTCCCACCGAGATTGGAAAACTGTGTAACGGTTGGATTTTGTGTGGAGGCTATATATACCCCTCCACCTCCTTCTCATTCTGTGAGAGAGCCATCAGAACACACACACCATTCCAACTCATATGTTCTGAGAGAGAACCACCTACTCATGTGTTGAGACCAAGATATTCCATTCCTACCATATGAATCTTGATCTCTAGCCTTCCCAAGTTGCTTTCCACTCAAACCTTCTTTCCACCAAATCCAAATCCTATGAGAGAGAGTTGAGTGTTGGGGAGACTATCATTTGAAGCACAAGAGCAAGGAGTTCATTACCTACACACCATTTGTTACTTCTTGGAGAGTGTGTCTCCTAGATTGGCTAGGTGTCACTTGGGAGCCTCCGACAAGATTGTGGAGTTGAACCAAGGAGTTTGTAAGGGCAAGGAGATCGCCTACTTCGTGAAGATCTACCGCTAGTGAGGCAAGTCCTGTGTGGGCAATGGCCATGGTGGGACAGACAAGGTTGCTTCTTCGTGGACCCTTTGTGGGTGGTTGCTTCTTCGTGGACCCTTCGTGGGTGGAGCCCTGTGTGGACTCGCGCAACCGTTACCCTTGGGTGGAGCCCTGTGTGGACTCACGCAACCGTTACCCTTCATGGGTTGAAGTCTCCATCAACGTGGATGTAGGATGGCACCACCTATCCGAACCATGGGAAAAACATTCGTGTCTCCAATTGCGTTTGAATTCTCCAAACCCTTCCCTTTACATTCTTGAAAGTTGCATGCTTTACTTTCCGCTGTCAATACACTCTTTGCATTCTTGCTTGAATTGTGTGATGATTGCTTGACTTGTCCCAAAATAGCTAAAATCTGCCAAGAACTAAAATTGGGAAAAGGTTAAGTTTTTATTTGGTCAAGTAGTCTAATCACCCCCCCTCTAGACATACTTTCGATCCTACAAGTGGTATCAGAGCTTTGGTCTCCATTTGCTTGATCTCCATAGCTTTTGGTGGTCATAGCCTTGGTTTCACAACCTAGGAGAGTATGGCGTCTAGCGAGGGAAATTATCACCGTAGAGGTCCTTACTTTGATGGTACTAATTTTGCTAGTTGGAAGCATAAAATGAAAATGCATATTCTTGGACATAACCCCGCCATTTGGGCTATTGTGTGTGTTGGTTTGCAAGGTGACTTCTTTGATGGGAGAGAACCAAACCGTGAAGCTACCGCGGATGAGTTGAAGATGTTGCAATACAATGCTCAAGCTTGTGATATTCTCTTCAACGGATTGTGCCCCGAAGAATTCAACAAAATCAGCCGTCTTGAGAATGCAAAGGAAATTTCGGACACTTTGATTGATATGCACGAAGGTACCGACTCCGTCAAGGAATCCAAGTTGGATGTGCTTCAAAGTCAACTTGACAAGTTCAAAATGAAGGATGGTGAAGGTGTCGCTGAAATGTACTCTAGGCTTGCTCTCGTCACAAATGAGATTGCCGGCTTAGGAAGTGAAGAGATGACCGACCGATTCATCATCAAGAAGATTCTAAGAGCCTTGGATGGAAAATATGATACCGTGTGCACATTGATCCAAATGATGCCCAATTACAAAGATCTCAAGCCAACGGAGGTGATTGGAAGAATTGTTGCTCATGAGATGTCACTTAAGGATAAAGAGGAACTTCACAACAAATCAAGTGGTGCCTATAAAGCCTCATGTGAAGCCCCTACATCATCAAGTGAGAAACAAGACTTCAATGAAGAATTGAGCTTAATGGTGAAGAACTTCAACAAGTTCTACAAGAGTAGAAGCAAAGATAGAAGCTTCAAGTCAAGGTCCTACAATGACAAAAGATCTTCTAGTCGAGAGCGAAACTGCTACAATTGTGGAAGACCCGGACACTATTCCAATGAGTGTACGGCTCCCTACAAGAGAAGAGAAGATTCTCCAAAAAGAAGAAGAAAAGGATCACCACCAAGAGAGAGAAGGAGTAGAGATGATCGTTACGAACAAAGATACTCACGGAGAAGCAAGGATTCGGAAAGGAAGGAAAAATCATCAAGGAGCTATACAAGACGAAGACATCAAGCTCATGTTGGTGAATGGGTATCCGGCTCCGACTCCGACAGCCACTCCGAGAGAAGTTATCACTCCGACTCCGAAGATACTCAAAATGAAGGTGTTGCCGGTCTAGCACTTGTGTCAACCAACTCCTACGACATATTTGACTCACCAAATGAAGGAATTGGAAGATGCTTCATGGCCAACGGTCCTAAGGTAACACACCCCGAGTATGTTGATTTCAATAGTGATGAAGATGACTTGTTAGGTGATGATTTGCTTGTTGACAACTCTAGTGATGAATACTATGATGAAAGACCAATTAATCATGCTAATCAAGATAAAACAAATGACAATGATAAGGAGAAGATTGAGGCTCTAAATAAAGAACTAAAAACTCTTAAGTTAGCTCATGACACTATCTTCGAAGATCATCGAGAACTTTTAAGATCTCATGAGAAATTACGCTTTGAAAAGCTCAATCTTGAGCAAGAGCATGAGTTCTTAAAGGAAATCAATGATGATCTCCGTAAGAAAAGTTCTTCTTACATTGCCAAGCGTTTACTCTTATCTACTTACATGCCTCAAGTCAAGTCTAGTAACAAGAAAGATTCTTCCTCTAGCAGTAACAATGATCATGTTAAATCCAATATTGTTGCTTCTAGTAGTTCTCTTGATTCCACTAATGATTCTCTTAGCCAAGTTACACTTGAGCAAGAAAATAGCTTATTGAAGGGAATTATAGAGAAAGGAGTGTACAAAAGCCTTGCCGGGAGTAAGCAATTCGAGGAAATTGTGCGCAAGCAAGGAATGCACCGGAAGAAGCAAGGTGTTGGTTTTGAACGAAAGTTCAATGCCAATGGAGTTGAGTGGGAAGAAGATCAATACCCCAAGACAAAGTTTGTCCCTCAACAAGAGAAGTATGATGCTTCTTTAAAGGGGACACAAGCTCAAGATGATCTTCCACCACAAGACTATGAGCAAAAAGGCAAGGACAAGCTTCAAGAGGAAATTGATGCATTTGAAGAAGCTCCTAAGACCTTAGTCAAGTGGATTCCCAAGACTACTTCAAGTTCCACTTCATCAAGTACGACTACAACTCCAAGGATTCCCATCAAGATGATGTGGATCCAAAAGAAGAAGAACTAGAAAGTTCTTGAGGGTGACTCCGCCAACATACTTCACTCTTATCATTTTGGCAAGAACAAGTGCAATCAACTTCCACATCTTGCACTAGTTCAAGGAGTCACAAACCCTCTTGTTGGTAAGACAAGGGACAAGGTAACCTAAAAGTTTTCATGGACATCATCTTTTGTGTGCATCACTCTATGTCTATGGATATCCTTGTTTGTTCCTTGTGGGACTAACCCATGTAGGTATTGAAAGTGCAATTCACTCAAATGGATAGCTCCAAGAGATCTACATCAACATTGAGCATCCACATCTTCAATATCTACATGAAGTCATCATCGACAAAACCCAAGGTTAGTTCATCCCTCTTAGGGGGGATATCACATCTAGGGGGAGCTTTACTCTAAGCCTTGAGCTAAAGCAACTCTAAAGATGTGAAGACAACAATGCTTTATGTAAAAGTGGTACCCCTACTTGAGCTTAAACGATGAGTATGACCTATGATCAAGTGTTCTCACTTGACTCCTAAGTCAATATACTCATATATAGATGACCTAGTCATCGCAAATTGCTTGATAGATGCTAGAATTGGTTGTGCATGCCTTGTCACATATTTCATTTGCCATCTTATTGTGTGAGCATGCTGGTTGCATATTTTACTCATTCGAGGACATCCACTTGTTGTTTTGATTGTTTGGTTTTATCTTCTTTTGCCAAGTGGATGGACAAGAATGCCTAAGAACCTCCTCTAGCTATGTATGCTTTTCTCGTCTCAAACTCTATTCATGCTGCATCACAAAATTTGATCAAGTCAGATTTGAACCACTCTGTGTGAGGAGCGCTCGGAGTCCCCGATTCGTCATAGACTTAAACTTCCAAAACCTCTTTATGATTCCCGGTCTGACCGATACTCCACTTTCGGTCCTACCGATATCATTAAGTTGATCTAGGTTTTCAATCTCGGTGCAACCGATTTGAACCTTTCGGTCACACCGAGTTTCAGTAACTGCACGCAGTTATGAATCTCGGTGCCACCGAGTCGTTCCACTCGGTCACACCGATAGGGTCGGGCTATATATAATCACGGGCAAAATTTGGAAATTTCTCTGAACCCCTTCGCCCGCGCGATAGCCTGCTCTGCCCTCATGGTCTCCGGATCGTCTTCTCGCCGCCAGCCGCCTCCAGTCGCTGGTCTCCATCGCCGTCAACGGGAATTCTGCCCCGCCGTTGCCGCCGTAGCAAGTCTCCACCGAACTAGGGTATGGACTTGATCACAGTGCTATTCCCCGTCCAATTCCTAGCACATTGTGTTCTTCATGATTCTTGCCACGATTGAAACACTCCTATCCAGTCAAAACGCCCATAGATTAGCTTTGATTCGAAAATTTTAGGGTTAGGTTTCCACCGAAACCATCTCGGACCCACCGAGTTGAAAAACTCGGTCCCACCAATTTGGCTTATGCCATTGCACAAGTGAGACTCGGTCTGACCGAGAATTACTTATCGGTGTGACCGATTTTGGAATTCTGTGAAACCCTAGCATTCTCGGTGCCACCGAACTGTGACTCGGTCCTACCGAGTTCACTAGTTTAGGTTCCAAAACTGCTTCGGTATCACCGAGTTTGAAAATCGGTATTTCCGAGATGATTTCAGTAGGAAACTAAAACTAAGTTTTTGGATCATTCTTTTTGCAAAAATCTCTGCATTTTGTGATGCTCATCCTTTCTACCTCATCTATAAACTATTCACAGGGTCAGCAGTCTGTTTGCAGCATGTCTGATCAAAGTGATAGCCAAAATATGTCAGAGCAGCAGGTGCACATGAGTGAGGGCACTAGTCCCTCCAGCTCTTCTGATGAAGGCAGCAGGAGCACTCCTAGCAATTTGCCAAAGGCTACAACGAGACAAAGGAAGAAGAGGACTTCTGATTTCAAAGATGAAGACTATGTGGCAGAGGAAGAGGCCACTTCCAAGAGAGTTGAGCCAGCTCAAGGCACTAAGCCAGGCCTGAAAATCAAAAGGCCAGCAGGCAGGCAGTCCATGTCAAAGGCAAGAGCCTCAACTGAGAAGCCCATAGATCCAGTTGCAGCTGAGAGCAAGAAAAGAAAGGAAAGGGTGAAGAAGACTGTGTCTAGAGTACTTGGCAAAGCTTCCATCATGGAAGAGGAAGAAGAAGAAGAGGTAGCTGCACCAGCACCCAAGGCACCCAAGCTAATGGGAGATGCCATAAAATCAGGGGGAGCTGCTTCCAAGGCCAAGCCAGCTCCAAAGCCAAAACCAAAGAGGAATACAAGGAGCATTCCTGCAGCTGAGAAGAACAAGGCCCCAGTGCCTGAGACTGTTGCTGAAGAAGAGGATGAAGAGCAAATTCTAAGAAAGCTAAAGCCCAAGATCCCAGACCACAACGATGCTCATCCTGTGGCTGAGAACATGAAGCTCAGGAGAGATTCAGGGCTGGGGAAGTGGAGAGAAGCAGACCCATATGCTTCAAGGAGAAGGACTGCCGTGGACTAAAGTTTCATACCAAGGAGCAGCAGGATTTTTATGAGACGGTGCTGCTAGATAAGAAGCCCATTGTCTGTGATATGCGATGGGTTGATTGGACATACATCAAGGACAATGAGGAGCACTATCCTGGAGTGCAAGACAGCTTCATAGCTTGTGGAGTAGCTGACTTTGTTGGGCAGAAGCTCACAAAGTGGAACGAGGAACTCATCATGCAGTTCTACTCCACAGCTCACTTTTATCTAGATGGGAGGATCACATGGATGTCTGAGGGTACAATGTACCAATCCACTGTTGAGGAATGGGCAAAGTTAATTAATGCCCCAGAGGAGCAAGATGATGACTTGGATATCTATGCCAAGAAGAAAATGGACCACAACTCAATGTCAAATATGTACAAGGAGATCCCAAATGAAGCACTTGATACCTTCAAGTTTGGCTCAGTACATTACCTTCTGTCAGGGCTCCCGACTATCAATTGGATCTTGAGGCACACCTTATTGCCTAAGTCTGGAGATCACAAGATGATCAGAGGCCATGCTATCAACTTGCTACATGTGTTTGATGTGCCTCAGAAGTTCAAGGTGATGAGCCTCATAGTGGAAACAATCAAGAGGACTGCAGTAGATCAGAAGAGGAGCTGCCGATATGCCCCTCAAATTCAGGAGCTCATCAACTCCAAGATGGGCACGGGCATATATTTATTGGACAAGGAACATTTTCCCATCCGTCCAGATTTTGAGAACAATGAAGTTGTGATGACTGAGAACGAGCCATCGTCTGCACAAACTTACGCAAAGAAGGAGAAGGCAAGGAAGGAGAAAGCTGCCAAGATGCCAACTCAAGAGGAGGCATCTGAGTATTTCTTGAAGACCAAACAAGAGCAGCTTGGTTACTTGATTGCATCCACGCTGAGGATTGAGCAAAGTCTGGCCACCATCACTCAAAATCGGCAGAGCCTAGAGAGAATCATGGAACATAAGTTCTATGACTTGGATGTCAAAGTAACGGAAGTTCAGTCTGCAGTGGAGCAGCTCCAGGAGGACATGCAGGAGAGGAGAGGAAGGACTACTACTCATGCCTTTGCCAGAGTGCCAAGAGGTCGGAGGTTGTCTGCCGTGCCAGTTGCTGACACAAGAGCCACCACCTCAGCACCAGCCACTGCCTCAGTTCCACCAGCTCCAGCATCTACTTCAGCTCCAACTCTAGCGTCTACTTCAGCATCTACCGAAGCCTTCGTCCTTGGAGTGATCCGGACTCCACCACCACCTGAAGATCAAGCCTGAGCGTCGTTCTAGTGCTATGCATTTTCTAGGAACTTTGGTAACTTGTTGCCAAAGGGGGAGAAGATGTATAGATCATAGGCTTCGAGAGAGAGAGCGTGTTGCTTTTCTCTCTTGCTTTATTTGGTGGTTTTTCAAACTTATTTGCTTTTGAGTGCTTGAGATACTATGCTTGTGAGACATTGATGATCATGTGTTTGATCATAAGCTACACTTAATGCTTGCTTAATGCTATTATCTTATATATCTTATGTGATCATTCATTATTCTTGGTGATGAGTGCATGTATTTCATTCTTATCATTTTAAGCGCTCCACCAAGATGTATGTGACATGGAAGAGTAACCCATGAATCTAACTCCTAGTGCATTTGCAGTCCAAAGCAAATTTTTAAATATGCACAAATTTAGGGGGAGCTCTTACTTATCACATACTTCTCAAAGCGACGATATATTTCATGCTTACTATCATTTGTCGAAGCTTTGATCTATATGTTGTCATCAATTACCAAAAAGGGGGAGATTGAAAGTGCAACTATCCCTAGGTGGTTTTGGTAATTCATAACAACATATAGCTCATTGAGCTAATGCTATTCCAAGATGATTATTTTAGCAAAGCTCAATGATTGGCATGGCATGGATGTGAAAGTGGAACCCTCAAAATGCTAAGGACAAAGGATTGGCTCAAGCTCAAAAGCTCAAGACTCTTCATTTTATATTTTAGTGATCCAAGATCACATTGAGTCTTTAGGAAAAGCCAATACTATTAAGGAGGGATGAGGTGTTGCTTAATGAGCCTCTTGCTTCATGTGCTTAGTGATATGCTCCAAAACCCTCAACTACTTTCCCATATCCACATATGACCTAAACCCTAAGCCAAACTCGGTCCTACCGATTCTTCCTATCCGGCGCCACCGAGTTTCACTTGTCATTAGCCACTGCCAAAACCCTAGCAATTCGGTTCTACCGATAAGGATCTCGGTCTCACCGAGATGGGGTTGCAAACTCTCTGTTTCACTTTCGTAACTTTTCGGTCTCACCGAAAGAGCGAATCGGTCCCACCGAGATTGCAATGTAAACTCAGTGTTTCCCCTTTGTAACTTTTCGGTCTCACCGAGTTCCACTCGGTCTCACCGAAAGAGCAAATCGGTCCCACCGAGTTTGCCTGACCAACTCTCTGGTTAGCTAATTACAAAATTCGGTCTCACCGAGTTTGTGTAATCGGTCTCACCGAGATTACGTTATGCCCAAACCCTAACCATATCGGTCCTACCGAGTTGTATGTCAGTCCCACCGAAAATCACTAACGGTCACTAGGTTTACATTTTCGGTCCGACCGAGTTTATTGATTCGGTCCCATCGAGATTGGAAAACTGTGTAACGGTTGGATTTTGTGTGGAGGCTATATATACCCCTCCACCTCCTTCTCATTCTGTGAGAGAGCCATCAGAACACACACACACCATTCCAACTCATATGTTCTGAGAGAGAACCACCTACTCATGTGTTGAGACCAAGATATTCCATTCCTACCATATGAATCTTGATCTCTAGCCTTCCCAAGTTGCTTTCCACTCAAACCTTCTTTCCACCAAATCCAAATCCTATGAGAGAGAGTTGAGTGTTGGGGAGACTATCATTTGAAGCACAAGAGCAAGGAGTTCATTACCTACACACCATTTGTTACTTCTTGGAGAGTGTGTCTCCTAGATTGGCTAGGTGTCACTTGGGAGCCTCTGACAAGATTGTGGAGTTGAACCAAGGAGTTTGTAAGGGCAAGGAGATCGCCTACTTCGTGAAGATCTACCGCTAGTGAGGCAAGTCCTGTGTGGGCGATGGCCATGGTGGGATAGACAAGGTTGCTTCTTCGTGGACCCTTTGTGGGTGGTTGCTTCTTCGTGGACCCTTCGTGGGTGGAGCCCTGTGTGGACTCGTGCAACTGTTACCCTTGGGTGGAGCCCTGTGTGGACTTGCGCAACCGTTACCCTTCGTGGGTTGAAGTCTCCATCAACGTGGATGTAGGATAGCACCACCTATCCGAACCACAGGAAAAACATCCGTGTCTCCAATAGCGTTTGAATTATCCAAACCCTTCCCTTTACATTCTTGCAAGTTTCATGCTTTACTTTCCGCTGCCAATACACTCTTTGCATGCTTGCTTGAATTGTGTGATGATTGCTTGACTTGTCCCAAAATAGCTAAAATCTGCCAAGAACTAAAATTGGGAAAAGGTTAAGTTTTTATTTGCTCAAGTAGTCTAATCACCCCCCTCTAGACATACTTTCGATCTTACAAGGACCCGTGGCTGACGGTGCTCCCATCGTCGGCCGCCAGCATGGCCACCTCTTGTGCGGTCGTGTCCGTGTCTGGCTACGCGCGCTATTGCGTCACGAGAGGCGACTTAAGCGAGGGCGGCGACCTCAAGCTTCATCCCCGAAGACAAGCTCTCCCGTAGAGCGTTCGCACTTGCGGTCATGGTAGATGTGGTGCCAGGTAGGAGGACGATGTGCTATGGTGTGGATGTTAGCTGGGCGTTGCCTCTTTAAGTAGCGCATTCCGGTGAGGCCAAGCGTCTGGGTGCGTCATTAAGTCGCCAGAGTTGGTTCCTCGGGCACCGAGCCTCTTAACGACGACATAAGAACGGACGACATGAATGTGGGCAGCTGGCGCCGGCTGGGAACGCACCGCGCGATGGTGCGAGGGACGAGGGTATAGGTGTGCCGGGGTAGTCAGCTGCGGTCGTGGCAACGTTGGAGATGCCCTTTGCTCACATGCGATCCCCGCATGTCATTGAAAAAGCAAGACGACCCGGCATGGTCTCAGGTCCAGAGGATGCAGTTGGCCGTGCTACACCACTCCACGGACGCGTAGCGACGCCCCATGCATCCTCGACGAGCCGGGTGTTGGGATGTGTTTGGATTGTGGCCAAAGTGCACCCTACCAAAATTTTGGTCATGACCCAAATATTAGTCTTTGTTTGGATGGTTGCCATTTTTTTGGCATGCCAATGAACTCTAGCCAACTCTAGTTCATTTTTCTTGCCAATGTCGGCCAAATCATGGGCAACCAATACCTCAACCAAAATTTTGGTCATGACCCAAAGATTGGTCTTTGTTTGGATGGTTGCCCTTTCTTTGGCATGCCAATGAACTCTAGCCAACTCTAGTTCATTTTTCTTGCCAATGTCGGCCAAATCATGGGCAACCAATACCTCAACCAAAAGTTTGGCTACCCAATGCTTTGATGGGGCAACCTTGGGCACAAACCAAACATACCGTTGGTCGTGCCACAGCACTAACGCCACCCTCAGCACACTGAAACCTACCGTGTCTAGCGATGATATGAGTGTGTCCCTCACCGCGCTCGCCGTGTCCAGAGGCGGTGCTGGAGCTGCGCCCCATTGTTGGCCCCAATGACCCACATGAATGGTTTTCAGTGGCGAGGAGGTCGTGGGCCAGCTCATCCATTGGACTAGTCTGCGCTACGTAGTCCTGACGGGTGTGCCCCACATGTCGGTTCCCCTGTTTTCCTGGCCATATTCGAGCGTCAGTGCTCCGTGTTGTGCATTAGGCCTTTCACAATGTAGGCCAAGCGAGACAACTTATTGTTTATTTGAGCCGTTCAAGTATAATCATGTGGCATTTGCTTATTTCTCATTCCTCTCCAACCCTCTTTTCCATCGATCATTTCGCCCTCCAGTCGAGTCCATCCTCCCGCATGCCTCATTTGAACATTCCGCCGAGTAACATTCGCATGTACCCACCCTAGTCCTCTTTAAATAGATCTCTGAACCCCGAGATGAAATCGAGAGGGAACGAGTGGGGGCACGTGATACCTAAGCCGGATTCAAAATTTTGAACCGGTGATCATAGCATCCGCAAATCATATATAAAGGGTATTCAATGTTTTTTTCGTTTTTGAACGTACAATATACTCCCTCCTATCCTTTCTAGTTTACATATAAGTTTTATTTGTAGTCAAAGTATCTCTACTTTGATAAAAAAAGGTATCAACATTCAACAACACCCAATCAATATTGTTAGATTCGTAGGTACTCCTAGATTTGTACTTGAGATGGTTTCCAATTTGACTATTGACAAGATTAATAGTACATGAGATGTATAATGTGAAAATTATATCATTGGAAACTCCTTTCACATTCGAATTTGACCGTATGCTTTGTGTAAGTTGCATGTCATATATTATTACTCTAACATTTCGTGAAAGTTAGCCTCGAAAAACGCATTAGACCCTGTATGCTTTGTGTAAGTTGCATGTCAGATATTATTACTCTAACATTTGTGTAAGTTGCATGTCATATATTATTACTCAAACATTTTGTCAAAGTAGTATAGTGGAAGTGGATCCTCTGGCATAGGTATCCCTGCCTTACCCTCCCTTTCGGTCACTTACTTGCGGACCCCATGCTTGCTAGGCCCCACATGTCAGTTACTCAATGGGTTCGGCCACGTTAGGGGATCCTCATCCATAGTATACTCACTCTATTTTTATTTACTCCACATAAAATGGAGGGAGTGGTGGTATAATAAATGATGCGGGTGGGGGAGGGGGAGGGACGTCGGTTTGCTCTCAACTGCAGTCCCACAAGCGAGCGAAAACGCAAGACAAAGTGCATTCCATTCGGTGAGCGACGTGGAGGGTCCAGCGTGCCGGGCTGCAACGCGAACGCGACAAGAGCGAAGTATAGTCAAAACCGATTGACCGATCGTCACCGGAACCACTATTCACACCAGAACCTCCGTTGCTCAGCCTACGCCAGCCACTGCCCTAAAACCACACCAAATCTCCAGCCCATTCCCCACCTTTCGATCCCCTAGCCCGCATCAAGCGTCCCCTAGTTCCCCGGAAAGCCATGGTGCGCCGCAAGATCACTTACTACAAGATGCTAACGCCGGAGCGTCGCGCAGAAATCGGAGCGGTGGTCGGCGCCACAGACCTCCGTCCCCAAGCTCGCTTTGCGGCGGGCCAATCCCCGAGTTCTCTGGAGCCAAGCTACGAGGAGGAGGAAGCCAATCCAATGTTCATGGTAGAGGTCGCGGCGCAGAAGGCCCCCGATGGGTATGAGACGATGGACGTCGACTTCGTGCCGGCGTCCGAGTCCCCCATGGTGCAAGCGGAGCAGCGGTTCAACATGGCGATACTAAAGGAGTACCGGGAGGCAGAGGCTCAACTCGACGCGGAGCGCGCGCATGTCGCTGCCATCGAGGCTCTCCTGCAGGCAGAACCGGATGTCGTGGATGTGAACCGGGCGGCGGAGGCTCAACTTGAGGCGGAGCGCGCGGATGCCGCTACCATCGAGGCCCTCCTGTAGGCGGAACCGGACGTCCTGGACTTGAACTTGGCGGCAGAGGCTCGACTCGATGAAGAGCGCGCGGATGCCGCTCTCATTGATGCCCTCCTGCAGGTGGAACCGGACGTCTTAGACTTGAACCGGGCGGTGGAGGCTCGACTCGACGAGGAGCACGCAGATGCCGCTGCCATCGAGGCCCTCACGCAGGAGGAACCGGACGTCCTTGACTTGAACCGGGTTGTGCTCTCGTCCATGCAGAGCGCCCGCACGCTCCGCTTGAACGAGTAGCTGGAGGACGAGGACAACCACGGTGCGGAGACACACGTCGGCAGCGACGGCTGGTTCGCGCCGGCAGCCAAAGACGACGAGGCCGTCTCTTTCCGCGAGCAGTGATAGTTTTTCTTTATGTTGTTGTTTTTATGGATCTTTTGCTGTGTAAAAACATATATTTGTTATGCAAGTCGCCTGACTTGGGTCAGTCTACCATTTCAGGCGGTTGGATGAATATCCTACGTCTCCTAACCCTTCTTTCCTTCTTCCTCAACTCTTCTTCTTCCCCAATAGACCACTGCACGGGCCGTACAGATACTCCCCAACATGCGATTGGATAAACATACTCTATGAACGAAAATTATGTGTCAGCGATAGGATGGCTGAGTTTGGTTTGTTCACATGCGACAACACATGTCAGTGAGGGTGCGTTCCCTTGGTTGGGTTTGCGGTGTGCAGGAGCGACTGTGTGGGGGTGCGGTGCGACCGCGGCGTGCAGGAGCGACCGTGTGAGGGTGCGGTGCGACCGCGACAGCCGTGCGCAAGTGTACCTCCTTCTCATTTTGAAAACTGTAGGCAAGCTTGGCAAAAACTGTGTGGCGAAGTTTGGCAATGCAAGGCCTAGACCCAAACAGGATAAGTACGAACATACTAGGAGTACTAGTGTTAAAAAAGAAAGGTGGGGTTTTCCTTCGCGGGATTTAATCGATACAAATCCTCGTTTCTCGTGTCAATTAATGCGTATTTTTTCTCCAAAGACCAAAGAGCTAACCATCTCACTCCTCATCGCTTGATTAATGCAGCACCATGCAAACCAACCTTCTCACTTCTGCATGCATGCAGGGGATATTAATGTCCTTGGTTGCTAACCCCATCAATTTTGCCTCAATTAGTGTTAGTGGCCCTTTGCAAATTGTAATTTTGATATACTGGCCTTGTGTACAAAAAATGCAGGTAGTAACTATATTTGACTTCCTTCCCCATTGCGTGACGTTGACGATATCTTTTTTTTGGTGGTTTGGCGAAGTGCATTCGATGGAGAACACCATTGAGGGAGACCACGGTAAGTCGTTCGCAAGTGCCGCCTGCAAGCCGAGACAACCGCCTGCAAGCCGAGACAACATTATTTGCATCCAGGAAGTCCTTTACTAGTACCACTAGGAGTACTAGTGCAGTGAGATGGTTTCTCGAAGAAGACGATGGAGAAGCGGAGTTAGCGAAGAGTGAAATGATGGTTGCTTCGTCCGTGCTTTTGTGATTTGACGCCTCACTGCTTTGTGATTTGTGATAGAAGGGACAGGGGAGTAGACTCTGTGCTCTATACTGTACTACATGCGTCCAAGCATGGGAGAAAGAGAGAAGACGTTGCATTTTTCTATTCCTTCAATCAATCAATCAGGGAGCTTCGGTTCCATCTTTTAGGCTTTGGCAACACCGTCCACAATGGTTCCCATGATGCCAAAAGCTATTTTCACATTTGGCTACACATTGTGGATGCCCTTAACCATACCATTTGGTTTTGCTCCTGTGTGCTATCTATACAAATCTCAATTATATTGATCTAAAAAATTATAGAATCAAGATTAGTAAAAAGGAGGTGATTTTGCCACGCGGATGGCGGGGGAGGTTTCTTATTTTAGCAATGCTACATCCATGTAATGGTTTACGTAAAGTTACAAACTGATGTGATGTGGGACTATTTGATTGGATTAAAGGAGAGGATTAGGCCCACCCCACCTGAAAACCAGGGGGGCATATATAGATTACATGGAAAGTATACGTAGCAGCTATGTAGCCCTTTGTAATTCTAGGATTAGGCTTCTTATTTTCGGAGGACGTTGTCCTGGCGGTTTTCTAACATGCGGTCCCACGTGTCAGTGCTTTAACAAGACAATCCGCGTCCCACATGAGGCAGAACAACGACAGAAGCAACACATGGTTAAGTTGAAGAAGATGAGGGAGAAGCAGATTCAGCAATGAGTGAAATGATGGTTGCTTCGTCCCTCCAACTTAACTGCGGGAAAGGTGCAGCTTTGTGATTTGACGCCTCATTGCTCATTACTACGCCAGCGCCATGACTGGGGTGCTTCACCTCGGCTGCTCTGCTCTTACGACGGAGACACGTGGACCCGGTAGCTTGATGTCCCACATGTCGATGAAAGGCACTAGAAGATTTATGAAAGCGAGCGCTCCACTCTTACGACGGAGGAGTAGACGACACGATGGCCCAGTGAACTGTCACTTGTACTGTATAGTACTCTAGTTTTGTTGTTTCGCACGATCCATTGATACAAACCCGATTAAACAGGAAAGGGCGGGATTTTTCCCATGCGGTAGACAATACTGGCCATACATTTCAAAGGCAATTTTAATGTATGCAAACTGAATAATTATAAGTAATAATATGATATCTAGTAAAACTAAAAACACATATTATTTATTGTGTTAGAGTGTAGTAGTAGTGCTGTATTGCATAGTTGTTAGATGTAACATGCGAGAACGTGTAGAGATGTAGTTTTGGAGGGCCTACAGAGAGAAAAGCGTAATACGATCACCAAACTTCAGAATAAGCTGATTACGGTCACTATATACATTTTGTGGTGATTATACGGTCACTTGCTCATAGTTCAGCATCGGATTACACTCTGTTGACCGGCCAAATAGTCTGCGTGGTGCCATATTGACTAGTTAAATTTACCACATTCCTTGTGGGTCCCACCTGTCAGTTTGCATAGGCAAAAGGTCAGATAAACACAAATTTACGCAGGCACGACAAGGCTCCAACCCGTGCGCGGGAATCACCTGGTTGTGTATGTGTCTGTCAAGGCCTGATGTGTGTGCATGCACGTGTAGGTTGAGCACTTGAGCGTGAGAGTGTGTGTTGGTCGTGTGGTGTACTGGTGTGTGCATGCATGCGTGCTTGTGTGCGTGTGAGTGTTGCGTGCGTGCGTGTGAGTGTTGCGTGCGTGCGTGGCTGCGTGTGTACGTGTGAGTGTTGCGTGCGTGCGTGGGTGCATGTGTTTGTGTGAGTGTTGTGTGGATGCCGTTCTGTGCATGCGTGCGTGTGTGTATAATCACCACAACAGCTCCTGTGTGTTAAAACAGACGGCTCAGCATACCAATACAAGGCCACCTTGTCCGCTGTGCCCGCGGTCATGACTTCGAACCACCGTCCAAATATTTTTTTGTCGTTTGTTTTCATTCTTACTAGCAAGATGCCCGTGCGTTGCACGTAACATCAAGATGCATTTGTATGACTTGTTTATCTTGTGAGAGAAAAGGATGAACGAGGGAAGGCCTTATTTGCAAATGTGGAGAGGTGTGTGGGTACCTTTTTGCAAAATTGCCATAGTTTCTTTCCTATCCTCCAGATATAAATCAGACGGCCTATATTGCAGGATGGCAGGCACACCATCATCACCAACTCTGTTTTTTATAAGAGTGTATTTTATGAGAGTGTAGATGTAGAGTAGATACAAGTCGACAGGTGGGCACGATGGTAGTGAGATAATGTGATGCAAGACTAGAGGTGCCACGTGGAGCGTTTAACTGGTCAACTAGTCATGTCATGAGCAAATACAGAGTTGTACGGTGAGCCCGTGACTGTATAATAACCACTAAACGTAAATGGTGACCGTAATGAGTGGATTCTGAAGTCCAATGTATGTATCATGCTTTCGCTTCAAATACAATGATCGTCATTGCATATATCGCGAGAGAAAGATGAAACATGCGTGAATTTTCTGGGGGCTTACTTTTAGAGGACCTGGAGATAGTTTTGTGTGCATATGTGAAAGGGGCGTATAGGGGGTATGTGATGGAGAGAGAGAGATGCTCTTCATTTCTCTTTATTATGACTAACTTTGTATATAGTATAAAATATACAAATTCACAGTGCGGAATAAATATCATTGTGGGCACCATGCAATGCAAATTAGCGTTCGTACTCCTCCATATAACTTTGTAATGTTGTATATATGTAGAAACTCTAAAATAATTTTTTGGCCACACTTTATTCAAAAGGAATGTTGTATGCGAAATAAACGTGAAGAGAGGGCTTTTTAGATCAATGGGGTACGTGATGTAACATGTGTGAATGTGTAGTTGATGCATTTGGCGGGGCCTAGAGAGGTATGTGTGTGTATTACGTATTCGAGAGAGGCATGGATAGAGGGGCCGACGGGGGGGGCGTGGGAGAGATAGCACGAGAAATGAGAGTGGTCTAGAGAGAGAGACGAATATGACGTCACAACAAGAGATTCCATTCCCTTGAGTGTGTATATGCAAGGGGGAGGGAATAGAGGCACCAGAGAAATTTTCTGTGTGTGTGGTGTTTGTGTTGGTATGTGTGGGTGTGAGAAGATAATGAGACGTGGGGGCAGAGGGTGTGTCACCGCGTGAGGTCCGGTGGGTCGAGGTGAGGCCCTTCATTCTGTTCCGTCCTGCGCCACATTGGTCGGCCCGTGACGCATTTAGGAAGACCCATGGATGACTAGTCATACAAGACAAAGATAGCAGAATTGTGAAGGACTCTGTGTCCACTGACAAAGCCGGCTAGGATTTGTAACCCTAGGTTCTTGGACTAAGGTAACCCCTTTATCTCTGATATTACTATTCATCCAACCTAACTTTAAGGGGCATCCTACAGAATGCTCTGCTAGAATCATACTCGTCGATTAGGAAGAGAGGTGTGAGACAATGCGTGAGAGACAGGCGTAAAGATAATGTGCGTACATGAGACACGTAGGCAGGTCCATGTATATAGAAAGGGTCGATGAGGATTGTGCGTGTGTATGTTTGCGAGAGGAAGAGTGCTTGTGATAAAGGTTAGTGAAAACAGTTGTAAATGGTTACGAGAGGGAGGGAGGGTTATATCTAGAGCATGTGTGCGAGAAAGACACCTCGGGAGAGAGTGTGTGAGCATGTGTGAGAGACCACCGATGGAGAGTGAAACTACACGTAAAAGACTGCTCTACACATTGATTAAAGATATAAATTGTATCCAAATATTAGGATGGGATCATGATATTTGCAATTCGCGTAAGGAGCGGTCATTGATCCATCAGACATCTAGATTCTATCGAATTTGAGCATGTCTATGTTATTATTCGACACAATTGATCCACATAGTTAGTATTTTGAACTCCAGACAATGCATCGCTTTAGCAATCGAATATAAACGTGAGTATAGTTCATGTTGTGTGTGTAAAGCACATTATACATACGAAAGTTACACAATGGACATTATAAATAGCTACCTATGAACTAGCATACATTTGAATTCAACTTAAGGTGGTTTAAAAAAATCGAATTCAACATGAAGTCCATTCAATTATTTGAATTTGATATCATGGCATTTGTAAACCATACCTAAATTATGGGGGCACCAATCTTTGCTCTGATTTTGTACATAATAGCATATGTAGTCGTGTACAAAATAGATTCAAATTTAGCTCCTCCATTCCAAAATAATCGTAGTTATAGGATTTTCAAGTGTCAAAATTTCAAAAAGAAGCGGATAATTTAATGAGGTTTTCAAACATACAAGGTCAAATATAACGTTGTCTATTTAGGTCAATCCTCATAGTTCAAGAGTACTCTAAACGTGAATGCTTGTGTTTCAAAATTTCGAACGAAGCACCAAAAGAGCCTCTACTCGCCCGAAACCGCGTGAGACTAATGTTTGGTAGTACAAGGAAATTACTTTTCTAATAACTCCGCCCCGTGAAACCTACCGGCCCGACGTCCAAAGGTCTAAACCTTGGTAGGTTTGTAGCTTCATCTAGGCGCCACGCAACCGCATCCGAAAAACATTCATACACAATGGCCGCCTAAGCACACATGCGCGCGGCCGAAATCGCTCCCGCCCACTATTTGGGACACCTGGGATTACCATCCTACCCCCGACTCGCAGTAGGTCCGAAATTTAAGAGGGGGGAAAAGTTTGTACTTTGCCCAAATTTCAAACAAGCGCGTCCCATCTTCTGTTCAAAAAAGCCAAAAACAAGCGCATCCCAGACCGAAACATGGTTCCCCCCACCCGTCCAATTCCCCATTCGTACTCCGTGGGCGCCAAAACTACCTCTCCACCAGCCGCGAAACCCCGGCGTCCTCCGTCCGCCACCCCATCCCACCCATCAACCGCCGCCCTCCTCCATCACGCCGGAGCGATACCCCGACGTCGTCGTCCACCGCAACCTCAACCGCAACGCCCTCCACGGCTAGTAGTTGAAGCCGAGGCCGAGCCGTCCATACCGAGCCAGTTCAACCACGCCATCCTGCGCCTCACCGCTGCCGCTCCAACTTCGCCACCCTCCACCGCACCGGAGCTGTTCCTGCTACGCCGTCCTTCGCCGCCTCGGATCTGCTTCCCCTCCGCCGACATACGGCCACGGCAACACAGTCAACAATTTGGCCATGGGTTCGTCCAAGCCTGCACCCTCCAGAACATCGGTTTCCCCGGTAAAAAAGAAGATCGGCACGACATGTGGAGGTGACCACACCGGCAACCGAAAAAGGTACTCCTCTTCCCTTATTCGTGCAAATCTTACGTCTCTGCTTGCACGGTATTCATCCCACAGAAGACACTAGTTGACCGCTTCTTCTTGATACTAGATGTTCCTAGTAACTCGCGATGCACAAGGTTTCTCCTCATATACTATTTCACCTTAGCTAGAGGTCTGTCGCCCCCTGAATTTCAATTTCTGGCCACTTGATTCCCAATTAACGGAAGCATTCCCCGGCGTAACAGGCGCTAGTACGCCTATTACGCCGGGGAAGCAGCGCCTTGGTGTTTATCTTAGGGGCGTGTGCGGCCTAGAGCTACTGGCGCCCGATCTGGAGGTCGGCCGGGATTAAAGGGATGGCCTGGGGGCGCTGCCAAGCACGGCGGTGGTGTGAGGTCGATGGGAGGCGGGGCGGCGGAGGCAGGGGTCTGGGCCGGTGGTCGCTGGCGGTTCGAGAAAGATCGTCAACAGTGACTGGCGGGAGGTAGACGAAGGCCATCTGCCCGTTCCTTATAGATCGGACGGTTCATTAAAAAAACGACTGACCTATTTATTTTCAGTCGACTGTTATCTTAGATATGACCACATGTGGTGGTGTGCTGGAGGAGTACCTGCATTTCCTGTGCTCATATATTACAAAATCATACGGAGTAGAATCTAATTTTGTTTGCCATGCAATGTTGTAGAGCTATCATATGTCTCCTGTCATTTATTTTTCAGCCACCTGCTATCTGCTACTTTTACAGTGCACTAGTTCTGCACACACTTCACCCTTACTCTCACTATTGTGTTTTTATGCAAGGGTATTTCAGACTCTGCTGCCATGAGAGAAGCCAAAAAGAAAAGAGAGAAGTCGCTCCAGCTTGTGTGCGGCTAGGCAAGACACGTTTCAACGCTTTAAAGGGTGTAGTGTCAGCAGATGGAGACGGGGAACGTAGCTCTGGAGTTGATGACCTCGCTCGCAATGAACCACCATCCCAGGTGCTTGCTTTAACTTCGCGGTGTCATATGTGGTTGCATGTTCCATATGGTGTCTAGCTTGTATTCGAAAGGCCGAAGTCGGTAAGATAAGGAAAGATATTTTTTTACATGAACCACCATCCTGTGAGCACCAGAAGACAAATAGCTAGTCAGGGCACTGGCCGAGCCAGTGACAAGCCCAGCAAAGATAGGCATCACCTGGAAGCCAACTAAAAAGCTGTGATGGTGGCGAAGCAGCCCGCCTCCCACCAGGCTCTCAGGTCCTAGATGATCATGCTCACCACTCCAGCCGGATGTCTAGCTTGTATTGCTTCCAATTTGGTTAAATTGCATCTGCTTAGCTTACACATTATACCTTTGAATATGACATGCCTTTCTGTTTTTGGTACATACTAGTACATCTGTGTATTAACCATGTTCTTACATCAAACTAATGTTCTTGTGTATCCCTCATCAATCACTTATGACGAGGCAGGCAGGCAAGGGGACTACTCCTCATTTAAAGAATGCAGCGTCAGCCTCCCGACATGATTCTCAAGAAACAGAAATGCTAGATGAAGATAGTGAACGTAGCTCTGTAGTTGATTACAGCATTTCCCCTACACTAGCATCGCAGGTGCTTGCTCTAACTTGGCAGCGTGATATGTGGTTGCATGTTGCATATGGTGTCTAGATTGTAATTCTTCCAATCTGGTTAAACTGCATGTGCTAGTCTGCTTAGCTTATACATTATACCTGTTAATGTGACATGCCTTCCTGTATTTAGTACATAGTACATCTGTCTATTAAGCATGTCCTTACATAAAACTATTGTTTTTTGTATCCCGCATCAATCAACATGACGAGACACCTTTAGTATATGCAGTGCGATATTAGTTGCATCTTTCATATGATTTATAGCATGCGCTGCTTCTAATTTGTTGAAATTCCATTTATGATGGGACACTTTTAACTTGGCAGAGTCATATTGGTTGCATCTTTCATGTGGTGTCTAGCTTGCATTGCTTCTTATTTGCTGGAATGGTTTCTGCTTAGTTTACACAAACAGTTGTGAACATGCCATGTCGTCCTGTTTTTCGTACATATTCCATCCTGGTATCATGTGTTTGCCTTACATCAAAGTAGTGATTGTCAGTATCATGCATGAATGAGTTCTGAAGAGAGAATTTTATTGCTTTTTCTTGTCGGTTTTACTTGACAATTCAAAATCAATAAAGCGGAAGGAAGTTAGCAAGGCAGCGGATAAAGGTGCTCCTTCCGAACGGAGGGCCTCTACAGTTTCTACTCCTCCACACCCCCAAGATGATTTCCAAGACAACACATGCATAGACACTCAACAAAGCTGTGTTTATGATGAGCACGTCTCCCCTAGTGCAGCATCACCGGTGCTCCCTCTAACTTGGCACTGTTATATGTGGTTGCATGTTATGTGTGATGTCTAGCTTGTATTGCTTCTAATTTTGTTGAATTCCATCTGCTTACTTTACACATTATACTTGAATAAGACATGTGTTCCTGTTTCTAGAACATACAATATCTGTCTATCACACCATGTTCTTACATCAAATTACTACTGTTGTGTAACCTGCAACAATCACTTATCATAAGACACGTTTGACTTTGGAGTGTGATATAGGTTACATCTCACATTCTTTTCTAGCTTGTACTACTAATTTGTTGAAATGGCACTTATGACGAGACAGTTTTAACTTGGTAGAGTGATATTCGTTGCATCTTTCATATGGTGTCTAGCTTTCATTGCTTCTAATTTGTTGAAATGCCTTCTCCTTAGTTTACACATCATAAGCTGTGAATATGCAATGCTGTGAATATGCAATGGCACTAATGACGAGAGACCTCTAACATGGTAGTGTGATGTTGTTTGCATCTTGCATATGATTTATTTCTTGTACTGCTTCACATTTGTTTAAACGCCATTTATGATGAGACACTGTTAACTTGGCAGAGCGATATTTGTAGCATCTTTCATATGGTGTCTACCTTCCATTGCATTGCTTCTAATTTGGTGAAATGTCTTCTTCTTAGTTTACACATCATAGTTCTGGTTATCTCTTCCGTCCTGTTTTTCATACATATTACATCCTCCTATCATGTGGTTGTCTAACATCAAAGTTCAGTTCATCTGCATCACGCATCAATTTGTTCTGAAGAACTAAATTGTTATTCGTTTTTCTTGTCGGCTTGACTTAACATGGCACAGAGAAAGAGGAAGAAAACACAGAATGGCAGGGAATGAGAAGCGGATGAATCCTGCAGATTCTGCTGGTACTGATGGTGCAATAGAAGGTCAAAGTCCAGCAGAAAATTCTACAAACACGACATCCCATGCTACAACAAGTTGCAAAAAAAGCCAAACAGGAACAAATAGCTGCCACCAAACAGCAGAGACAACCCTAGTTCTTGCAACACCTAGCACAACACACCAGCTGCACGACTTACTCGTGCGTCAACTAAGCTAGCAGCACGTTCCCAAGCTCCCTTGCCACCTAACACTACTTCCAAGCACTCTTGACAGAAGACGAGTTTGGAAATATCAGATGAACCTTGTGAGCTTCAACAGTAAGAAGTAGTTGCTGGAGTCAAAGTTACAGTTGCATGCTTCTTATATGTAGTCTCACAGTTTGATGTACACCAACACTTCATATGTTCGTTGTTGGACTAGGACCTAGGTGCAAGAGGAAACAAACATCACGGGATAATGCTTGTGGTAGTCTGGATTAGGGGGTCTTCGGACAGCCGGACTATATCCATTGTCGGACTGTTAGACTATGAAGATACAAGATTGAAGACTTCGTCCCATGTCGGATGGGACTCTACTTGGCGTGGAAGGCAAGCTAGGCAATACGGATATGTGTATCTCCTCCTTTGTAACCGACCTTGTGTAACCCTAGCCCCTCCGGTGTCTATATAAACCGGAGGGTTTTAGTCCATAGGACAACATACAATCATACCATAGGCTAGCTTGTAGGGTTTAGCCTCTCTAATCTCGTGGTAGATCTACTCTTGTATTATCCATATCATCAATATTAATCAAGAAGGACGTAGGGTTTTACCTCCATCAAGAGGGCACGAACCTGGGTAAAACATCGTGTCCCCTGCCTCCTGTTACCATCCGCCTTAGACGCATAGTTCGGGACCCCCTACCCGATATCCGCCGGGTTTGACACCGACATTGGTGCTTTCATTGAGAGTTCCTCTGTGTCGTCGCCGTTAGGCTTAATGGCTCCTACTATCATCGATAACGATGCAGTCCAGGGTGAGACTTTTCTCCCCAGACAGATCTTTGTGTTTGACGGCTTTGCACTGCGGGCCAATTCGCTTGGCCATCTAGTGCAGATTGAAAGTTACGCCCCTGGCCACCAGGTCAGGTTTGGAAGCTTAAACTACACGGCCGATATCCGCGAAGACTTGATCTTCGACGGATTCGAGCCTCTGCCCTGTGCGTCACGCGGTCATCAGACTGTGTTAAGGAGATCGCACCAGCAGCCACTCCGACCCTCAATTCGAAGCCAGATGCGCCTTCCGCGGACGGGTGGATGGACCCCGCCACGGAGGCCTTACCCTCAGCGGCGATCAAGCCAAACATCGACCTTACCTTGCACGAGAGCCGTGTTGTTAAACTGCCGGATCCTTCTCCGGCCACGGATTCCGAACCGCCTGCACCCGTTCCTATTGAATCTTGCTGGGCGCCGATCATGGAGTTTACCTCCGCGGATATCTTTCAGCACTCGCCCTTCGGCGATATACTGAACTCATTAAGGTCTCTCTCCTTGTCAGGAGGATCCTGGCCGAACTATGTCCAGCAGGACAGGGATGCGGACGACGAAGAAATTCACGGCCCACCCACCACCCACTTAGTAGCCACTGTCGATGACTTAACCGACATGCTCGACTTTGACTCCGAAGATATCGACAGTATGGACGACGATGTGGGAGACGAAGAGGAACCACTGCCCACAGGGCACTGGACAGCCACCTCATCATACGATATATACATGGTGGTTACACCCAAAGAAGGCAATGGCGACGAGACAGCGGAGGATGACCCCCCCAAGAAGCAACCCAAGCGCCGACGTCAGCGGCGCCGCTCTAAGTCCCGCCAAAGCAAAAGTGGTGATACCGGCATAGGAGGTAATAACACTCCAGATAGTGCCGAAGACAACAACAACCCCTTCCAGCAAGATTTAAAGCAGGAGGATAGAGGAGCCAGCCCTCCTGAGAGAGCGGCAGATGGAGAGGCGGAGGATGATTATTACATGCCCCCCTCCGAAGATGAGGCAAGCCTCGGCGATGATGAATTCTCCGTGCCAGAGGATCCCGTCGAACAAGAGCGCTTCAAGTGCCAGCTTATGGCCACGGCAAATAGCCTTAAGAAAAAGCAGCAGCAGCTTCAAGCTGATCAAGATCTGCTAGCTGACAGATGGACTGAAGTCCTCGTGGCCGAGGAATATAAACTCGAGAGCCCCTCCAAGAGTTACCCAAGATTTAGGTTGCTACCTCGACTAGAGGAAGAAGCGTATGACGCGGCTGATCAGCCACCTCATGGTTGTGATAGAGAGTCATTCCAGCCAAAAGCTCAGCTTGCACCCGGACGCCATTCAAATAAAAAAGCATGGGGAAACACGCCAAACCTGCGAGACATATTGGAAGACAAAGAAAAATAGGCAAGATCGATCTACGGATCACAAGGGCACGCCACTATGCAAGACGATAAACGTCATGCCGGATACAGTAAAAGTAAATCCGGCCGGGCTGAACACAGTGGGCAAGACCCATTCGAGCTGCGTCGCGATATAGCCCAATACAGGGGCGCCGCACACCCCTTATGCTTCACAGACGAAGTAATGGATCATCAAATCCCAGAAGGTTTCAAACCTGTAAATATTGAATCTTACGACGGCACAACAGATCCTGCGGTATGGATAGAAGATTTCCTCCTCCACATCCACATGGCCTGCGGTGATGACTTACACGCCATCAAATACCTCCCACTAAAGCTCAAAGGACTAGCGCGACATTGGCTTAACAGCTTGCCAGCAGAGTCCATTAGCTGTTGGGAAGATCTGGAAGCCGCATTCCTCAACAACTTTTAGGGCACTTATGTGCGACCACCAGATGCTGATGACTTGAGCCACATAATTCAGCAGCCAGAAGACTCGGCCAGGCAATTCTGGACCCAGTTCCTAACAAAGAAAAATCAAATCGTTGACAGTCCGGATGCAGAGGCTCTAGCAGCTTTCAAACACAACATCCGCGACGAGTGGCTAGCCCGGCACCTTGGTCAGGAAAAGCCGAAATCTATGGCAGCCCTCACGACACTCATGACCCGCTTTTGCGCGGGAGAAGACAGTTGGCTGGCTCGCAGTAACAACGTGTCAAAGAACCATGGTACTTCGGATACCAAGGATGGCAATATTAGGTCACGTCGCAACAAACATAAGAGCCACATTAAAGCGATAATACTGAAGATACGACAGTCAATGCCGGATTCAAAGGCTCTAAACCCGGTCAGCGGAAAAAACCATTCAAAAGAAGCCCTCCGGGCCCGTCTAGTTTGGACCGTATAGTCGATCGCTCGTGTCATATACACGGCACCCCCGACAAGCCAACCAACCACACCAACAGGGATTGTTGGGTGTTCAAGCAGGCCGGCAAGTTAATTGTCGAAGACAAAGATAAGGGGCCACATAGCGATGATGAGGAGGATCCCCGACAGCCAAACACCGAAGGACAGAAGAGGTTCCCCCCACAAGTGCGGATGGTGAACATGATATACGCAACCCACATCCCCAAGAGGGAGCGGAAGCGTGCGCTTAGGGACGTATATGAGTTGGAACCAGTCGCCCCAAAGTTCAACCCATGGTCCTCCTATCCGATCACTTTCGATCGCAGGGACCACCCCACTAGTATCCGTCATGGTGGATTCACCGCACTGGTTCTAGACCCAATCATTGACGGATTTCACCTCACTCGAGTCCTTATGGATGGCAGCAGCAGCCTGAACCTGCTTTATCAGGACACAATGCGCAAAATGGGTATAGACCCCTCTAGGATCAAACCCACAAAAACGACCTTTAAAGGCGTTATTCCAGGCATAGAGGCCCATTGCACAGGCTCAATTACATTGTAAGTGGTCTTCGGATCCCCGGATAACTTCCGAAGCGAAGAGTTAATCTTCGATATAGTCCTGTTCCGCAGTGGTTATCATGCACTGCTCGGGCGAACCGCATTTGTGAGATCCAATGCGGTACTGCATTATGCATACCTCAAGCTCAAGATGCCAGGACCTCGTGGGATTATTACAATCAATGGAAACACAGAGTGATCTCTCCGAACGGAGGAGCACACTACGGCCCTCGCAACACAAGCGCAAAGCAGCCACTCAAGGCAGTTGTCGGTGTCAAAACCGGCGGATCTCGGGTAGGGGGTCCCGAACTGTGCGTCTAGGCCGGATGGTAACAGGAGGCAAGGGACACGAAGTTTTACCCAGGTTCGGGCCCTCTCGATGGAGGTAAAACCCTATGTCCTGCTTGATTAATATTGATGATATGGGTAGTACAAGAGTAGATCTACCACGAGATCGGAGAGGCTAAACCCTAGAAGCTAGCCTATGGTATGATTGTTGTAGTGTATGTTGTCCTACGGACTAAAACCCTCCGGTTTATATAGACACCGGAGAGGGTTAGGGTTACACAAAGTCGGTTACAATGGTAGGAGATCTGCATATCCGTATCGCCAAGCTTGCCTTCCACGCCAAGGAAAGTCCCTTCCGGACACGGGACGAAGTCTTCAATCTTGTATCTTCATAGTCCAGGAGTCCGGCTGAAGGTATAGTCCGGCCATCCGGACACCCCCTAATCCAGGACTCCCTCAGTAGCCCCTGAACCAGGCTTCAATGACGACGAGTCCGGCGCGCAGATTGTCTTCGGCATTGCAAGGCGGGTTCCTCCTCCAAGTACTTCATAGAAGATCTTGAACACAAAGATAGTGTCCAGCTTCGCAAAATAAGTTTCCTCATATTGCCATAGAGAGAATAATATTTACACAAATCTAATCTGCTGACGTATTCCGTAGTGTGACACACCACGGCCAAGCCTTTATCCGAGTCGTTTCATTATCCCACCTCAGCGCGTCATGCGAGGCGGTTTCCTTGGCACGTCTTGTTAAAGCAGAGATCGTGTCCCCTTATTCCGGGATTCTCATCAATACGGGCGTGGGTAACCCAACCGCTTCTAGGACTCCTAGATTATAGGCAAGTCCAAACGGACACGGAGAGGACGCTTGATATTCACCCTCTTTATAAAGGGACAAGGCTTTTATTTTTCCCTCCCGTGCTCAATCGAATCCTTCCCCCACCTCAAGCTCAAACGCCCAAAGTTCAGGTCAGGTGCTCCGAACCTTCAGTCATGTCCGGATCTAGCCTTCAAGGCCGATGGGTGCCTTCCTCCGTCACGGAAGAAGACATCAAAAAGTTGAGGGAGGCCAGATATCTGACCGCCGAGATTTTGCATCGGCTGCCTCCCCGAGGGCAGGCCGTCCCCACCCCCGAACCCAACGAGAACGTCGTGTTCGTCTCCCACTTCCTCCGAGGTCTAGGCCTTGCTCTGGATCCTTTCGTCAGGGGTTTGATGTTTTATTACGGGCTAGACTTCCATGATCTAGCTCCGGACTCCTTTCTTCATATCACGACATTTATTGTCGTGTGCGAGGCCTTCCTCCGGGTTACCCCTCACTTTGGCCTATGGCTCAAGACCTTTGAAGTGAAGCCGAAGATGATCGAGGGGCAACATGCAGCGTGTGGAGGTGCCTCAATACGCAAGATGACGGGAGCTCCGTGGCCCAAAGGTTCCATCCCAGAGGTGTTTGAATTGTGGCAACAGGAGTGGTTCTACATCACGGCTCCTAGAAGTGCCAAGTGGGCGGCCGCCCCTGTTTTCCGCTCGGGCCCTCCACCACAACTGATGTCATGGATCAGCAGAGGTCTGAGCTGGGGTCCAGCCAAGGACGTGCCTATACTGCAAAGCCGCATTCGAGATCTCTTCAATGGAGATTTCAGTTTGGTTGCGGTAATACAAGTTATGCTGGTTCGTCAAGTCCAGCCTTGCAAACGCCGGCCTCTTCGCTGTGGGAGTTCAATCCCGAGGGACCGCGTGTCATTCAAAATTTTCTCGGCCTGACGCACGAGGAGATGTACAAGTCATTCTTCGGACCTCAGGTGGAGTGTCCGGAAATCACCGAGGACGTGGGCCTGAGTAGTAACCGCGCCGCCGAACAGGTAAGGCATCTTCCGGCCGAACATACTATCTCTCCTTTGTTACGAAGTTATTTCTGAGAGTTCGCTTTTTGACCAGGACTGGCTAACAAAGGCGAAGTTGATTCGGTGTTCGGCCCCCCTCCCTGAGGGTTTGGAAAATCCGGTATTGGAAAAGATGCTCCAGACCGCACCTTGCCCGGAGCCCTTGAAGGAAGATACTGTGGAGGATAATGCGGGCGGACGCGGGCCCCCAACGCTGCCCATTCTAACCGAGGGAGCGAGCGTCTCCATGAAGGAAGACGACCAGAAGAGGAAAAGGACTGCGCCCGGGGATTCGGAAGCCGAAGCTTCCAAACGGGAGAAGAAGTCTCCCACAGAGGGTCCTACCTTGGGGGGCGCTGTTGCCGCACAAAGTCCGCGGGGGGATCAATTCTCCCGCGAGTCGTAAGTGACCCGAAATACTTTAATAGTACAGATATGCCATCTTTTTCTTCTGAGAAAATAACCACCGCATATATCTTTGCAGTTCGGGCCTTAGCCCCTCTCAAATGAGCTCGTCTTCGGGGGATCTTCTTCCAGAGATGATGGAGAGCGAAACGCCTCCTCTGGACTCCTCCGCTCCGGAAGCGGGCGACCCTGAAGTGTCGTCGCGGAGGGCCTCTCCGAGTCCGGTGAGGCCAGAAGATAATCCCATTGACCCCCGAAGCTCCCAGTGTCCGGCTCCCGAAGAGAGCAGACAAAAGAGTCCGACACCGTCTAGTGTGCGATCGGATGTTCTGAGGGAGTTGGTGGGGCGAGCGGCCATCTCAGATGAACACCGTGTGCTGATGAATACGGTGATGGAGAGAATATCGTCCGCCGAAAGCGGATTGCATGAAGCTTTTATGAGTCTACTAACAGGCTTTGAGGTACGTAAAAGAATGTATGATAGTCCTGCACATGCTAGGTGTGCCCTGTGTAGATAGTAGCCCCTGAGACTCTGGTTGTCGTCGGAAACGACGACGAACAGAGGATCATATTCCCAGGTAATAACCATACTGCCTCTATGTGCAGGTGATGGAAGCTCCGGTGGCTAGCCGGACTAGCGAATTTGCCCATTTAGAACGGCAGTTGGATGCGGCAGACGCCGACATCGAGCTTGTTAACAAAAGGCTTGACGAGGCACAGGGTAAGTGTCATTATCTGGTAAACGCCACATAGGAAGAGCAGCATGATGCCAGTATCTTTAATATGTTGTGACTGCAGATGGAGCTGCCACTGTTGAAGCCTTGCGGGCAGAACTTGCCCGAGCCAAGGAACAAGCGAGGTTGGGTAATGCGGCTGCTTTGAAGGCGGCCGAAGAGTTGCAAGCCGAGAAGGCCGCGCATGGCGAGAGCCGAGACAAGATGGCCAAGATGGCCATAGAATTAAAAGCCGCCGCCGACCGTTGCCGGGTTCTTGAAAAGGAAAACCAAGCGAAGGCATCGGACCTTGAGAAGGCTGCTGCGACGAAAAAGGACCTCCGCTCTGCTATGAGGGCAAAGAAGGAGGAGCTGCGGGAAGCCGGGGATATTGTAGCTGGGAAATCCTTTATGTTGCGGAGGAAGTTCGGAGATCCACGGTATGCCCCTCTGGATCGGCTGTGGAGTTCGGAGGATGTATATATGGATTTGGCGGCGAGCGCTGCCGATGCGGCCAAGTATTTCCAGGGTCAGACGGACCGTGAAGTAGACCAGCTGTTTTGGAGACAATTCCATTCTCCCGAGCGTCCGCTTTCATTGACTGACCAATTAGCCGAATGGGCCGAACTAAATAGGTTGTCCGGACTCTCCATGAGGTCTGTTGTGGATCAGCTATGGCCGGAAAGGTCAAAACCGAACAGCTATTTCAGCTTGGTGCAGCAGTTCCTTGACGTGGTGCCGCGCATTAATGCGATGAAGAGGTCGGCGTGCATAGAGGGCGCACGGATGGCCTTTGCCCGTGTTAAAGCATACTGGGCGGAGATGGATGCTACCACTGTTGCAGCGCGGGATTCGGCCATAGGTCGAAGGGCTGCTGAGCACTACTTTGAAGAAGTTCTTGAGGGTGCTCGTTTGATAGAGACCCAGTGCTCAAAAAATATTATGTTTGAGTGATATGTAATCTCATTGTAAGCGAAATGCTTTTATAAATTTTTATAAGGCTATTTTTATACTTTTGCCTGAAAGTAATATGATGCCTCCTGGGCGGCCGTTTATGTATACATGTGTATAACCTGAAAGATTGCAGCCGTCGGCTTCAACCCTCACGCATATAATGCGGAGGTGCTCGCAAAAACACGCGTTCACACTTAACCCAACGTCTTGGTCCTATTAAGGAGGTGATAGCGGAGCGAGCGAGGCAACCGGACTATAATGCTTTAGCACTTTCACTTAGCCATAGGAGTTTGACAGTGGGGCTACTAGATAGCCCCTGGTGGCTCCGCACTCTCCCGATCTCGGGGTGCGTACATGCCTGGCCGGAAAACGGCCCTTCGTTAAGGCGGAGGAATTCTAACATTCCCACAGGTCATCGAGTGGTTGACCAGTCTCACGCTATATCATGACAGTCAGTTTTCGGCTTTCTCTACTGAGGTGCTCGTCCGGATGAACCAGGGCACAATCGCAGTAGTTCTCCTGGTGCTACCTTAGCCAGTAAAGCGGAACGTAAGGCACCAAAACACAGGAGCCGAGCAAACCCAACATTTGACCAAAGACAATGATTTGGAGCTGATGCATATAAGGCCAAACTCGCGACGCCGAACACTCCCTAAGGTATTCGGTCTTTGTGGTATAAACCGGGACGAAATAATGGCCTTTGTAAGAAGCCCCTTGTGTCCAGGTACGTGCATTGTTCTGGCGTGGCCACATGCCAAGACGTCAGCATCCTTCTCAACGGTGGATATGTATCAACAAGAGACAGTAAAAAAGGTTTACGCAGGGTCTTAATCTAAAAAGAATCCTTGGAGCGGGTCCCTGCTGCACGTCTGCGCCTGTGTCTCCGTTGTGCCGTATCCTGGACGGGTGTAGCACGATGATCGTCTGTAAAAGAGAGGAATTTAGGTGAAAAAGTTGTCGTGCAAAAAGATAGTTTTTAAAGAAACCATGTATAATTCAAGATGAGAAGAAATTGCCACTTGTCTGCGCGTGTTGAGCCCCTTGTATTGACAAATAGGGGTGTGACCGTTTATTCGGTATGAGTAGCGGCGCCGGACTCGATTAGTTGTGTCTGAGGTCTTGACGACCTATTGGACGCTTTCGCTGGTCCGGGCGCCTTTAGTGTGCGGCTGCCAAGGCAGCCTCACTCTCTTCGGCGCGCAGAGATTGCTTGATATTTCCGTGCACTGTAATGATGCCATGTGGACCGGGCATCTTGAGTGTGAGGGAGGCGTAGTGTGGTATTGCATTAAAGCGAGCGAAAGCTTTGCGTCCGAGCAGTGCTTGATAGCCACTTTGAAATGGAGCGATGTGGAAAGTTAAATGCCCGCAACGGAAGTTATCGGGGGGGGGGGGCCGAATATAACTTGTAGTAGGAGGGAGCCCGTACAACGAGCCCCTCGGCCTGGCGTTACTCCTTTAAAGATAGTATTGCTATGGCGAATTTGTGTTGGGTCTAACCCCATCCCGCGGATTGTATCCTGATATATTAGGTTTAGGCTACTGCCGCCGTCCATCAAGACTCGTGTGAAGTGATATCCGCCAATTACTGGGTCTAATACCAGGGCAGCCCATCCTGCATGTCAGATACTTGCTGAGTAATCGCGATGGTCGAAAGTGATCGGTTGAGACGACCAGTGGCAGGACTTCGCGGTGACAGGCACTTGGGTATATTTTCCTGGGAGTGCCGCGTTGTTTTTTCCCTTGATCACGTGTAACACGTTTACTGTTTTGACTTCTGGTGGAAATTTCTTTTGTTCCCCCGTGTCTTGCTTGGGGGCTCGTCCTCGTCTTCACTTGGTGTATCCTCCCCCTTGTGTACGGCGTTGAGCTTGCCGGACTGCTTGAAGACCCAACATTCTCTGTGGGTATGATTAGCAGGTTTACCAGGGGTACTATGGATCTGACATACTTGGTCCAGAATTTTGTTGAGGCTGGACAGTTCATCCCTGGTGCCTTTAGGGGGTGGCTTTTGACCTGGCCGAGAGCTTTTGAATCCGGCATTTACTGCCATGCCCTTCGTGTTGTCTTCTTTATTCCGGCGTTTGTTATTGCTGTTGCGCCGTGATTTCCCGTTTCCATCTCTAACTTCAGATGTACTGGGGTCGCTGGTGCTGCATCTGGCTAGCCAGCTGTCCTCACCCGCGCAAAAGCGGGTCATGAGGTTTGTTAATGCGGCCATCGTTCTCGGCTTATTTTAGCCGAGGTGTCTGGCGAGCCATTCGTCACGGACGCTATGCTTGAAAGCTGCCAAGGCTTCGGCGTCCGGACAGTCGACAATCTGGTTCTTTTTAGTAAGAAACCTGTTCCAAAGCTTTCAGGCTGACTCTCCGGGCTGTTGAGTTATATGACTCAAATCGTCCGCATCCGGAGGTCGGACATAAGTCCCTTGAAAATTTGCCCGAAAGGTGTCTTCGAGCTCTTCCCAACGTCCAATGGAGCTTTCGGGGAGGCCTTTGAGCCAGTGACGAGCTGGCCCTTTGACCTTGAGGGGTAAGTACTTGATGGCGTGATCATCTCCTCGAGCCATATGGATGTGAAGGATGTAGTCCGCAATCCAGACCCCAGGGTCTGTTGTTCCATCGTATGCCTCTATGTTTACGGGCTTGAATCCCTCTGGAAATACATGGTCTAGCACCTCATCGGTGAAACATAGGGGGTGTGCAGCACCCCTGTAGCTGGGTGTACCGCGTTGTTCGGATGTTTGTTGTGTTGCATTGTATGCTGCGGCGCTCTTGCGTGGTCCATAGATGGATCTTGTTGCACCATCCTTTGGGTGCGAGCCCTAGCATGGGTCGCGTATTGTATTGTGAGCGGCATTGTATGCCGCTCTGTGTTGGTAGAGGGGTCGTCTATCCGACTAGGTGGCTGCTTTGATATTTGGTTGTGGGGGGTCTGAGGCCTCCCCATCGAATTCGGGTAGCAGCTTCCGCTTTGGGTAGCTCTTGGAGGGGCGATTGTTGCCGTACCTTGCTGTAGTGTTGAGTATTTTACTCCATCTGATTTGGCGTGTGTCTTGCGCAGTCTTGAGCCTTTGCTTCTACTTTTTAAGACTCCTCGCGGTGGCAACAAGCCTTTTACGGGCAGTCTGCAGCTCCGGGTGCCTCTCCGGTGTTATGTCGTCCGGACCATTATCCTTGATAGGATTTGTTTGTTCGGTTTGATTATCCGGATTGCCGTTGTCCGGCAGCGGTTCGCCCTGCTCCAGGGCTGGGTCTGTGTGATCGCTATTTCTGTCGAGGCGAGATTTGGGGCGGCGCTTGCGTCGCCGCTTTGGCTGGTTTTCGAGGGAACAAGCCTTCGGTGCGTCCTTCCGCTCCTCGTCGTCATCTTTTGGTGCGTCCACCATGTATACGTCATATGATGAGGTGGCGTTCCAGGGCCCAATAGGCGCTGGTTCTTCATCGTTTCCTTCATCGGCGTCCATACCGTCGATGTCTTCGGAGTCGTAGTCGAGCATGTCGATTAAATCGTCGACAGTGGCTACAAAGTGGGTGCTGGGCGGGCTTTGAATTTCTTCATCGTCCATATCCCAATCTTGCTGACCGTAGTCCGGCCAGAGTTCTCCTGATAAAGAGAGAGACTTTAGTGATTTCATAATATCGCCAAAGGGCGAGTGCTGAGAGATGTCTGCGGCAGTAAACTCCATGATCGGCGCCCAATCGGATTCGATCGACAGAGGCGCGAATGATTCAGAGTCCGGAGAGGAGTCCGGCTCCTTAGAATCACAAGTCTTGCAGAGTGCGGGGCTGGTGTTCGGCTTGATCGCCGTTAGGATCGCAGCCCCTAAGGCGGCGTCCAACCACCCATCCTCGATCGGCGCAGTTGGCTTCGAATTAAGGGTCGAAGCCGATGCGTGTGCGGCCTCCAGGGCACTATTCGGTGGCAGAGCTAGATCATGCTCGTCGTGATAGTGCGGCGCGCTCGGCAGTGGCTCGAATCCATCGAAGATCAAGTCCACGCAAATGTCAGTCGTGTAGTTTAAACTTCCAAATCTGACCTGACGGCCAGGGGCATAGCTTTCGATCTGCTCCAGATGGCCAAGTGAATTGGCCCGCAGTGCAAAGCCGCCGAAGACGAAGATCTGTCTGGGGAGGAAGGTCTCACCCTGGACTGTATCACCATTGATGATCGTAGGAGCCATCAAGCCTGACGGCGACGACACAGAGGAACTCTCAATGAAAGCACCAATGTCGGTGTCAAAACCGGCGGATCTCGGGTAGGGGGTTCCCAAACTGTGCGTCTAGGCCGGATGGTAACAGGAGGCAAGGGACACGAAGTTTTACCCAGGTTCGGGCCCTCTCGATGGAGGTAAAACCCTATGTCCTGCTTGATTAATATTGATGATATGGGTAGTACAAGAGTAGATCTACCACGAGATCGGAGAGGCTAAACCCTAGAAGCTAGCCTATGGTATGATTGTTGTTGTGTATGTTGTCCTACGGACTAAAACCCTCTGGTTTATATAGACACCGGAGAGGGTTAGGGTTACACAAAGTCGGTTACAATGGTAGGAGATCTTCATATCCGTATCGCCAAGCTTGCCTTCCACGCCAAGGAAAGTCCCTTCCAGACACGGGACGAAGTCTTCAATCTTGTATCTTCATAGTCCAGGAGTCCGGCCTGAAGGTATAGTCCGGCCATCCGGACACCCCCTAATCCAGGACTCCCTCAGCAGTCCACCAGTTTGGCATTTCAAAACCGGACACCTTCAAGCGCGCTCGGAGTAATCGGCAACTAGACCGCCTGGCACGATCTGAGCTCGTGTAGCAATGCGACACCCACCCCAGTCCCAGCCAAACGGCGAAACTCGTGCCACGCGTACATAATTACGCATTAAAAATACCATGGGCACAGGTGGGGAGGGGGGCACAACTGCGGCACGCCCCAAGACACGGCTTAAACCACACTAGGGGCTTCCCGCTTTGTTATTTTTCTCTTTTTCCGGACCTTAATCTCTGGAAACCCTGTCCGGCAGCATGATTGCCGAACACATGATGCAGCAACCAAGGAGGCGGAAAGCTACGTCGCACCATGGAACTCCCAGGTGGATTACAATAACGAGCGAAATACTTGCTTTAATACTATTCCTCAGCTTGCCCTTGGAAGGGACATAGTCCTACTCTTTGCTTATCACACTATCTGTATCATTCTGCTTTAACACACCTTTTTGAATAAACAATGCATAACATTACGACTATTATTGCATTCTTGTTATATATATATATGTGTCTTCATTAACGACGCCTTGCAACCGTACACTTTGGGCTTACGTACCCCACAATATGGTGTCAAAAGTCCGAACACTTTCACAAGTGCGGTCCCCCGAACTTATAACATTATATGTATCAGCTCCGAATCATGTCTTTGGTCAAATGTTGTGTCACATCCCTGGTCCTGTTATGCACTAGGCTAGACCTCATGTGAGCATCATGTTTTAATTCAAATGAAATTTGAATTGAGGAATTTTCAAAGCCTCAGAAACCTTCTAAAAATGATCAACATTAAAATCTCCTCAAAGAAGTCCAAGAAAATGTTCCTCTTAGTCTCTGAAAATATTGCAAAGAGGTAAAACTCAAAACAATATTTTTGGTATCTCAGAGTTAATTATTTTGGGCCTTTGAATTAAATAAATAGCTATTTGCATTGGATATATATATTATATATAAATAATATATGTCCAATAATTACTGGAACATTTTATTTGGTTTGGTATATTTTAACTCTAGCCACATAACTATTTTCAGGATTTTATAAAATGGTTTGGTATTTTACTAAACTAAAACAACACAGAACAAAATAGATAAATAAAAACAGAAATAGAAAGAGAGAGAAGGACTACCTGGCGCTCACCTGGTAGCCCACCTGGCCCAGCAGCACGGCCCAGCCCATCTCCACTTTCCCTCTTGTCGTCTTCCTCTTGCCAGTGGGAGCAGCTGCGTGCTCGCACGCGCGCGGCCGAGGAGGCCAGCTCCTCCCTGCCTGGCTGCCTCCTCCTCCCCCGGGACGTCTCCCGCAGCGCCACGCCACCCCCTGGACCCCTCTCACTCCCTCCCGTGCTTCTTCCCCCCCTCCTCTGCTCTCTGCCGCGCCACACCCGAGCGCACCCGACGCCGCCGTTCGCTGCCACCACGGCCACCGGCCACCCCACGCCTCACCGACGCGCCCAGAAACTCTGCCACTTCGTCCTCTACCCCCTCAACGAGCCACGAGGACCCGGACGTGCCGCAACACCGCCCTCGATGTCTTCTTCAACCTCGGGATCGCCGGCCATCTTCGTCAAATTCGTCGGCTCCGGACCGTCCCCGACCTCGCCGAGCGTCCCCTCGTCATCGCCGTGAGCCACTGACCTTCTCCCCTAACTCAGCATGCTCTCCTCCGTGCCGTAGCGCCGTTCCCCACGAGCACTGAAGCCACCGTCCGCCATTGCTGCTGCACGCATAGCCTCCATGCTCCCCTGGCCTCACTGTGCTGCTCTTAGTGCTCCCCATGTCTAGCAGGTGCTGCCCAGCCTCTCCATTTGCTCACTGATGCACCATAGCGACGCGCCCGAGCACCACCGAACACCATCGCCGCCAAAGCTCGTCGCCGGCATGAGTTCCGGCGACCCCACGACCTCCCAGTGTAATTTTGATATACTAGCCTTGTGTACAAAAAATGCAGGTAGTAACTATATTTGACTTCCTTCCCCATTGCGTGACGTCGACGATATCTTTTTTCTGGTGGTTTGGCGAAGTGCATTCGATGGAGAACACCATTGAGGGAGACCACGGTAAGTCGTTCGCAAGTGCCGCCTGCAAGCCGAGACAACCGCCTGCAAGCCGAGACAACATTATTTGCATCCAGGAAGTCCTTTACTAGTACCACTAGGAGTACTAGTGCAGTGAGATGGTTTCTCAAAGAAGACGATGGAGAAGCGGAGTCAGCGAAGAGTGAAATGATGGTTGCTTCGTCCGTGCTTTTGTGATTTGACGCCTCACTGCTTTGTGATTTGTGATAGAAGGGACAGGGGAGTAGACTCTGTGCTCTATACTGTACTACATGCGTCCAAGCATGGGAGAAAGAGGAGAGACGTTGCATTTTTCTATTCCTTCAATCAATCAATCAGGGAGCTTCGGTTCCATCTTTTAGGCTTTGGCAACACCGTCCACAATGGTTCCCATGATGCCAAAAGCTATTTTCACATTTGGCTACACATTGTGGATGCCCTTAACCGTACCATTTGGTTTTGCTCCTGTGTGCTATCTATACAAATCTCAATTATATTGATCTAAAAAATTATAGAATCAAGATTAGTAAAAAGGAGGTGATTTTGCCACGTGGATGGCGGGGGAGGTTTCTTATTTTAGCAATGCTACATCCATGTAATGGTTTACGTAAAGTTACGAACTGATGTGATGTGGGACTATTTGATTGGATTAAAGGAGAGGATTAGGCCCACCCCACCTGAAAACCAGGGGGGCATATATAGATTACATGGAAAGTATACGTAGCAGCTATGTAGCCCTTTGTAATTCTAGGATTAGGCTTCTTATTTTCGGAGGACGTTGTCCTGGCGGTTTTCTAACATGCGGTCCCACGTGTCAGTGCTTTAACAAGACAATCCGCGTCCCACATGAGGCAGAACAACGACAGAAGCATCACATGGTTAAGTTGAAGAAGATGAGGGAGAAGCAGATTCAGCAATGAGTGAAATGATGGTTGCTTCGTCCCTCCAACTTAACTGCGGAAAAGGTGCAGCTTTGTGATTTGACGCCTCATTGCTCATTACTACGCCAGCGCCATGACTGGGGTGCTTCACCTCGGCTGCTCTGCTCTTACGACGGAGACACGTGGACCCGGTAGCTTGATGTCCCACATGTCGATGAAAGGCACTAGAATATTTATGAAAGCGAGCGCTCCACTCTTACGACGGAGGAGTAGACGACACGATGGCCCAGTGAACTGTCACTTGTACTGTATAGTACTCTAGTTTTGTTGTTTCGCACGATCCATTGATACAAACCCGATTAAACAGGAAAGAGCGGGATTTTTCCCGTGCGGTAGACAATACTGGCCATACATTTCAAAGGCAATTTTAATGTATGCAAACTGAATAATTATAAGTAATAATATGATATCTAGTAAAACTAAAAACACATATTATTTATTGTGTTAGAGTGTAGTAGTAGTGCTGTATTGCATAGTTGTTAGATGTAACATGCGAGAACGTGTAGAGATGTAGTTTTGGAGGGCCTATAGAGAGAAAAGCGTAATACGATCACCAAACTTCAGAATAAGCTGATTACGGTCACTATATACATTTTGTGGTGATTATATGGTCACTTGCTCATAGTTCAGCATCGGATTACACTCTGTTGACCGGCCAAATAGTCTGCGTGGTGCCATATTGACTAGTTAAATTTACCACGTTCCTTGTGGGTCCCACCTGTCAGTTTGCATAGGCAAAAGGTCAGATAAACACAAATTTACGCAGGCACGACAAGGCTCCAACCCGTGCGCGGGAATCACCTGGTTGTGTATGTGTCTGTCAAGGCCTGATGTGTGTGCATGCACGTGTAGGTTGAGCACTTGAGCGTGAGAGTGTGTGTTGGTCGTGTGGTGTACTGGTGTGTGCATGCATGCGTGCTTGTGTGCGTGTGAGTGTTGCGTGCGTGCGTGTGAGTGTTGCGTGCGTGCGTGGCTGCGTGTGTACGTGTGAGTGTTGCGTGCGTGCGTGGGTGCATGTGTTTGTGTGAGTGTTGTGTGGATGCAGTTCGTGTGCATGCGTGCGTGTGTGTATAATCACCACACCAGCTCCTGTGTGTTAAAACAGATGGCTCAGCATACCAATACAAGGCCACCTTGTCCGCTGTGCCCGCGGTCATGACTTCGAACCACCGTCCAAATATTTTTTGTCGTTTGTTTTTATTCTTACTAGCAAGATGCCCGTGCATTGCACACACTATTCAAGATATCTTCCGATATGCTGATAAATCGGCCGATTTATCGCTTACCGCTGTCAGACCGATAAGATAAATCGGCCGATAAATCAGCCGATATGGCGATAATTCGGCTGATATGCCGATAAACGGGCTGATTTACCCCTTATCATGGGTCGACCAATAAGTTCCCGATAAGCGATATCCCCAACATTGGTTGCACGTAACATCAAGATGCATTTGTATGACTTGTTTATCTTGTGAGAGAAAAGGATGAACGAGGGAAGGCCTTATTTGCAAATGTGGAGAGGTGTGTGGGTACCTTTTTGCAAAATTGCCATAGTTTCTTTCCTATCCTCCAGATATAAATCAGACGGCCTATATTGCAGGATGGCAGGCACACCATCATCACCAACTCTGTTTTTTATAAGAGTGTATTTTATGTATTTTATAAGAGTGTAGATGTATAGTAGATACAAGTCGACAGGTGGGCACGATGGTAGTGAGATAATGTGATGCAAGACTAGAGGTGCCACGTGGAGCGTTTAACTGGTCAACTAGTCATGTCATGAGCAAATACAGAGTTGTACGGTGAGCCCGTGACTGTATAATAACCACTAAACGTAAATGGTGACCGTAATGAGTGGATTCTGAAGTCCAATGTATGTATCATGCTTTCGCTTCAAATACAATGATCGTCATTGCATATATCGCGAGAGAAAGATGAAACATGCGTGAATTTTCTGGGGGGCTTACTTTTAGAGGACCTGGAGATAGTTTTGTGTGCATACGTGAAAGGGGCGTACACGGGGGGTATGTGATGGAGAGAGAGAGAGATGCTCTTCGTTTCTCTTTATTATGACTAACTTTGTATATAGTATAAAATATACAAATTCACAGTGCGGAATAAATATGATTGTGGGCACCATGCAATGCAAATTAGCGTTCGTACTCCTCCATATAACTTTGTAATGTTGTATATATGTAGAAACTCTAAAATAATTTTTTGGCCACACTTTATTCAAAAGAAATGTTGTATGTGTAATAAACGTGAAGAGAGGGCTTTTTAGATCAATGGGGTACATGATGTAACATGTGTGAATGTGTAGTTGATGCATTTGGCAGGGCCTAGAGAGGTATGTGTGTGTATTACGTATTCGAGAGAGGCATGGATAGAGGGGCCGACGGGGGGGCGTGGGAGAGATAGCACGAGAAATGAGAGTGGTCTAGAGAGAGAGACGAATATGACGTCACAACAAGAGATTCCATTCCCTTGAGTGTGTATACGCAAGGGGAGGGAATAGAGGCACCGAGAGAAATTTTCTGTGTGTGTGGTGTTTGTGTTGGTATGTGTGGGTGTGAGAAGATAATGAGACGTGGGGGCAGAGGGTGTGTCACCGCGTGAGGTCCGGTGGGTCGAGGTGAGGCCCTTCATTCGGTTTCATCCTACGCCACATTGGTCGGCCCGTGACGCATTTAGGAAGACCCATGGATGACTAGTCATACAAGACAAAGATAGCAGAATTGTGAAGGACTCTGTGTCCACTGACAAAGCTGGCTAGGATTGTAACCCTAGGTTCTTGGACTAAGGTAACCCCTTTATCTCTGATATTACTATTCATCCAACCTAACTTTAAGGGGCATCCTATAGAATGCTCTGCTAGAATCATACTCGTCAATTAGGAAGAGAGGTGTGAGACAATGCGTGAGAGACAGGCGTAAAGATAATGTGCGTACATGAGACACATATGCAGGTCCATGTATATAGAAAGGGTCAATGAGGATTGTGCTTGTGTATGTTTGCGAGAGGAAGAGTGCTTGTGATAAAGGTTAGTGAAAACAGTTGTAAATGGTTACGAGAGTGAGGGAGGGTTATATCTAGAGCATGTGTGCGAGAAAGACACCTCAGGAGAGAGTGTGTGAGCATGTGTGAGAGACCACCGATGGAGAGTGAAACTACACGTAAAAGACTACTCTACACATTGATTAAAGATATAAATTGTATCCAAATATTAGGATGGGATCATGATATTTGCAATTCGCGTAAGGAGCGGTCATTGATCCATCAGACATCTAGATTCTATCGAATTTGAGCATGTCTATGTTATTATTCGACATAATTGATCCACATAGTTAGTATTTTGAACTCCAGACAATGCATCGCTTTAGCAATCGAATATAAACGTGAGTATAGTTCATGTTGTGTGTGTAAAGCACATTATACATACGAAGTTACACAATGGACATTATAAATAGCTACCTATGAACTAGCATACATTTGAATTCAACTTAAGGTGGTTTAAAAAAATCGAATTCAACATGAAGTCCATTCAATTATTTGAATTTGATATCATGGCATTTGTAAACCAGGCCTAAATTATGGGGGCACCAATCTTTGCTCTGATTTTGTACATAATAGCATATGTAGTCGTGTACAAAATAGATTCAAATTTAGCTCCTCCATTCCAAAATAATCGTAGTTATAGGATTTTCAAGTGTCAAAATTTCAAAAAGAAGCGGATAATTTAATGAGGTTTTGAAACATACAAGGTCAAATATAACATTGTCTATTTAGGTCAATCCTCATAGTTCAAGAGTACTCTAAACGTGAATGCTTGTGTTTCAAAATTTCAAACGAAGCACCAAAAGAGCATCTACTCGTCCGAAACCGCGTGAGACCAATGATTGGTAGTACAAGGAAATTACTTTTCTAATAACTCCGGCCCGTGAAACCTACCGGCCCGACGTCCAAAGGTCTAAACTGGGGTAGGTTTGTAGCTTCATCTAGACGCCACGTAATCGCATCCGAAAAACATTCATACACAATGGCCACCTAAGCACACATGCGTGCGGCCGAAATCACTTCCGCCCACTATTTGGGACACCTGGGATTACCATCCTACCCCTGACTCGCAGTAGGTCCGAAATTTAAGAGGGGGGCAAAGTTTGTACTTACCCCAAATTTCAAACAAGCGCGTCCCATCTTCTGTTCAAAAAAGCCAAAAACAAGCGCGTCCCAGCCTGAAACATGGTTCCCCCCCACCCGCCTGATTCCCCATTCGTACTCCGTGGCGCCAAAACCACCTCTCCACCAGCTGTGAAACCCCGGCGTCCTCCGTCCGCCACCCCATCCCACCCATCAACCGCCGCCCTCCACCATCACGCCGGAGCCGATACCCCAACGTCATCGTCCACCGCAACCTCAAGCGCAAAGCCCTCCATGGCTAGTAGTTGAAGCCAAGGCTGAGCCGTCCGTACCCGAGCCAGTTCAAACACGCCGTCATGTGCCTCACCACTGCCGCTCCAACTTCGCCACCCTCCACCGCACCGGAGCTATTCCTGCTACGCCGTCCTTCGCCGCCTCGGATCTGCTTCCCCTCCACCGACATACGGCCATGGCAACACAATCAACAATTTGGCCATGGGTTCGTCCAAGCCTGCACCCTCCAGAACATCGATTTCCTTAGTAAAAATAAGAAGATCGGCGCGACATGTGGAGGTGACCACACCGGCAACCGAAAAAGGTACTCCTCTTCCCTTATTCGTGCAAAATCTTAAGTCTCTGCTTGCACGGTATTCATCCCACAGAAGACACTAGTTGAATGCTTCTTCTTGATACTAGATGTTCCTAATAACTCGTGATGCACAAGGTTTCTCCTCTTATACTATTTCACCTTAGCTAGAGGTCCGTCGCCCCCCTGAATTTCAATTTCTGGCCAGTTGATTCCCAATTAACGGAAGCATTCCCCGGCGTAACAGGCGCTAGTACGCCTATTACACCGGGGAAGCAGCGCCTTGGTGTTTATCTTAGGGGCGTGTGCAGCCTAGAGCTACTAGCGCCCGATCTGGAGGTCGGCCGGGATTAAAGGGATGGCCTGGGGGCGCTGCCAAGCACGGCGGTGGTGTGAGGTCGATGGGAGGGCGGGGCAGCAGAGGCAGGGGTCTGGGCTAGTGGTCACTGGCGGTTCGAGAAAGATCATTAACAGTGACTGGCGGGAGGTAGACGAAGGCCATCTACCCGTTCCTTATAGATCGGACGGTTCATTAAAAAAATCGACTGACCTATTTATTTTCAGCCGATTGTTATCTTAGATATGACCACATGTGGTGGTGTGCTGGAGGAGTACCTACATTTCCTGTGCTCATATATTACAAAATCATATGGTGTAGAATCTAATTTTGTTTGCCATGCAATGTTGTAGAGCTATCATATGTCTCCTGTCATTTACTTTTCAGCCACCTGCTATCTGCTACTTTTACAGTGCACTAGTTCTGCACACACTTCACCCTTACTCTCACTATTATGTTTCTATGCAAGGGTATTTCAGACTCTGTTGCCATGAGAGAAGCCAAAAAGAAAAGAGAGAAGTCGATCCAGCTTCGTATGCGGGTAGGCAAGACACGTTACAACGCTATAAAGGGTGCAGTGTCAGCAGATGGAGACGGTAAACATGTAGCTCTGGAGTTGATGACCTCGCTCGCAATGAACCACCATACCCAGGTTCTTGCTTTAACTTCGCGGTGTCATATGTGGTTGCATGTTACATATGGTGTCTAGCTTGTATTCGAAATGCCGAAGTCGGTAAGATAAGGAAAGATATTTTTTTACATGAACCACCATCCTGTGAGCACCAGAAGACAAATAGCTAGTCAGGGAACTGGCCGAGCCAGTGACAAGCCCAGCAAAGATAGGCATCACCTGGAAGCCAACTAAAAAGCTGTGATGGTGGCGAAGTAGCCCACCTCCCACCAGGCTCTCAGGTCCTAGATGATCATGCTCACCACTCCAGCCGGATGTCTAGCTTGTATTTCTTCCAATTTGGTTAAATTGCATCTGCTTAGCTTACACATTATACCTTTGAATATGACATGCCTTTCTGTTTTTGGTACATACTAGTACATCTGTGTATTAACCATGTTCTTACATCAAACTAATGTTCTTATGTATCCCTCATGAATCACTTATGACGAGGCAGGCAGGCAAGGGTACTACTCCTCATCTAAAGAATGCAGCGTCAGCCTCCCGACATGATTCTCAAGAAACAGAAATGCTAGATGAAGATAGTGAACGTAGCTCTATAGTTGATTACAGCATTTCCCCTACACTAGCATCGCAGGTGCTTGCTCTAACTTGGCAGCGTGATATGTCGGTTGCATGTTGCATATGGTGTGTAGATTGTAATTCTTCCAATCTGGTTAAAATGCATGTGCTAGTCTGATTAGCTTATACATTATACCTGTTAATGTGACATGCCTTCCTGTATTTAGTACATAGTACATCTGTCTATTAAGCATGTACTTACATAAAACTATTGTTTTTTTTGTATCCCGCATCAATCAACATGACGAGACACCTTTAGTATATGCAGTGTGATATTAGTTGCATCTTTCATATGATTTATAGCATGCGCTGCTTCTAATTTGTTGAAATTCCATTTATGATGGGACACTTTTAACTTGGCAGAGTCATATTGGTTGCATCTTTCATGTGGTGTCTAGCTTGCATTGCTTCTTATCTGCTGGAATGGTTTCTGCTTAGTTTACACAAACAGTTGTGAACATGCCATGCCATCTTGTTTTTCGTACATATTCCATCCTGGTATCATGTCTTTGCCTTTCATCAAAGTAGTGATTGTCAGTATCATGCATGAATGAGTTCTGAAGAGAGAATTTTATTGCTTTTTCTTGTCGGTTTTACTCGACAATTCAAAATCAATAAAGCGGAAGGAAGTTAGCAAGGCAGCGGATAATGGTGCTCCTTCCGAACGGAGGGCCTCTACAGTTTCTACTCCTCCACACCCCCAAGATGATTTCCAAGACAACACATGCATAGACACTCAACAAAGATGTGTTTATGATGAGCATGTCTCCCCTAGTGCAGCATCACCGGTGCTACCTCTAACTTGGCACTGTTATATGTGGTTGCATGTTATGTGTGATGTCTAGCTTGTATTGCTTCTAATTTTGTTTAATTCCATCTGCTTACTTTACACATTATACTTGAATAAGACACGTGTTCCTGTTTCTAGAACATACAATATCTATCTATCACACCATGTTCTTACGTAAAATTACTACTGTTGTGTAACCTGCAATAATCACTTATCATAAGACACGTTTGACTTCGGAGTGTGATATAGGTTACATCTCACATTCCTTTCTAGCTTGTGCTACTAATTTGTTGAAATGGCACTTATGACGAGACAGTTTTAACTTGGTAGAGTGTATTTGTTGCATCTTTCATATGGTGTCTAGCTTTCATTGCTTCTAATTTGTTGAAATGCCTTCTCCTTAGTTTACACATCATAAGCTGTGAATATGCAATGCTGTGAATATGCAATGGAACTAATGACGAGAGACCTCTAACATGGTAGTGTGATGTTGTTTGCGTCTTGCATATGATTTATTTCTTGTACTGCTTCACATTTGTTTAAACGCCATTTATGATGAGAACTGTTAACTTGGCAGAGCGATATTTGTAGCATCTTTCATATGGTGTCTACCTTCCATTTCATTGCTCTAATTTGGTGATTTGGTGAAATGTCTTCTTATTAGTTTACACATCATAGTTCTCGTTATCTCTTCCATCCCGTTTTTCATACATATTACATCCTCCTATCATGTGGTTGTCTAACATCAAAGTTCAGTTCATCTGCATCACGCATCAATTTGTTCTGAAGAACTAAATTGTTATTTGTTTTTCTTGTCGGCTTCACTTAACATGGCACAGAGAAAGAGGAAGAAACACGGAATGGCAGGGAATGAGAAGCGGATGAATCCTGCAGATTCTGCTGGTACTGATGGTGCAATAGAAGGTCAAAGTCCAGCGGAAAATTCTACAAACACGACATCCCATGCTACACAAGTTGCAAAAAAAGCCAAACAGGAACAAATAGCTGCCACCAAACAAGCAGAGACAACCCTAGTTCTTGCAACACCTAGCATAACACTACCAGCTGCACGACTTACTCGTGCGTCAACTAAGCTAGCAGCACGTTCCCAAGCTCCCTTGCCACCTGACACTACTTCCCAAGCACTCTTGACAGAAGACGAGTTGGAAATATCAGATGAACCTTGTGAGCTTCAACAGTAAGAAGGTAGTTGCTGGAGTCAAGTTACAGTTGCATGCTTCTTTATATGTAGTCTCACAGTTTGATGTACACCAACACTTCATATGTTCGTTGTTGGACTAGGACCTAGGTGCAAGAGGAAACAAACATCACGGATAATGCTTGTGGTAGTCCTGGATTAGGGGGTCTTCGGACAGCCGGACTATATCCATTGGTCGGACTGTTAGACTATGAAGATACAAGATTGAAGACTTCGTCCCATGTCCGGATGGGACTCTACTTGGCGTGGAAGGCAAGCTAGGCAATACGGATATGTGTATCTCCTCCTTTGTAACCGACCTTGTGTAACCCTAGCCCCTCCAGTGTCTATATAAACCGGAGGGTTTTAGTCCATAGGACAACATAGAATCATACCATAGGCTAGCTTCTAGGGTTTAGCCTCTCTGATCTCGTGGTAGATCTACTCTTGTATTACCCATATCATCAATATTAATCAAGAAGGACGTAGGGTTTTACCTCCATCAAGAGGGCACGAACCTAGGTAAAACATCGTGTCCCCTGCCTCCTGTTACCATCCGCCTTAGACGCATAGTTCGGGACCCCCTACCCGATATCCGCCGGTTTTGACACTGACATTGGTGCTTTCATTGAGAGTTCCTCTGTGTCGTCGCCGTTAGGCTTAATGGCTCCTACTATCATCGATAACGATGCAGTCCAGGGTGAGACTTTTCTCCCCAGACAGATCTTTGTGTTTGATGGCTTTGCACTGCGGGCCAATTCGCTTGGCCATCTAGTGCAGATTGAAAGTTACGCCCCTGGCCACCAGGTCAGGTTTGGAAGCTTAAACTACACGGCCGATATCCGCGAAGACTTGATCTTCGACGGATTCGAGCCTCTGCCCTGTGCGTCACGCGGTCATCAGACTGTGTTAAGGAGATCGCACCAGCAGCCACTCCGACCCTCAATTCGAAGCCAGTTGCGCCTTCCGCGGACGGGTGGATGGACCCCGCCACGGAGGCCTTACCCTCAGCGGCGATCAAGCCAAACATCGACCTTACCTTGCACGAGAGCCGTGTTGTTAAACTGCCGGATCCTTCTCCGGCCACGGATTCCGAACCGCCTGCACCCGTTCCTATTGAATCTTGCTGGGCGCCGATCATGGAGTTTACCTTCGCGGATATCTTTCAGTACTCGCCCTTCGGCGATATACTGAACTCATTAAGGTCTCTCTCCTTGTCAGGAGGATCCTGGCCGAACTATGTCCAGCAGGACAGGGATGCGGACGACGAAGAAATTCACGGCCCACCCACCACCCACTTAGTAGCCACTGTCGATGACTTAACCGACATGCTCGACTTTGACTCCGAAGATATCGACAGTATGGACGACGATGTGGGAGACGAAGAGGAACCACTGCCCACAGGGCACTGGACAGCCACCTCATCATACGATATATACATGGTGGTTACACCCAAAGAAGGCAATGGCGACGAGACAGCGGAGGATGACTCCCCAAGAAGCAACCCAAGCGCCGACGTCAGCGGCGCCGCTCTAAGTCCCGCCAAAGCAAAAGTGGTGATACCGGCATAGGAGGTAATAACACTCCGGATAGTGCCGAAGACAACAACAACCCCTTCCAGCAAGATTTAAAGAAGGAGGATAGAGGAGCCAGCCCTCCTGAGAGAGCGGCGGATGGAGAGGCGGAGGATGATTATTACATGCCCCCCTCCGAAGACGAGGCAAGCCTCGGCGATGATGAATTCTCCGTGCCAGAGGATCCCGTCGAACAAGAGCGCTTCAAGTGCCAGCTTATGGCCACGGCAAATAGCCTTAAGAAAAAGCAGCAGCAGCTTCAAGCTGATCAAGATCTGCTAGCTGACAGATGGACTGAAGTCCTCGTGGCCGAGGAATATAAACTCGAGAGCCCCTCCAAGAGTTACCCAAGATTTAGGTTGCTACCTCGACTAGAGGAAGAAGCGTATGACGCGGCTGATCAGCCACCTCATGGTTGTGATAGAGAGTCATTCCATCCAAAAGCTCAGCTTGCACCCGGACGCCATTCAAATAAAAAAGCATGGGGAAACACGCCAAACCTGCAAGACATATTGGAAGACAAAGAAAAATAGGCAAGATCGATCTACGGATCACAAGGGCACGCCACTATGCAAGACGATAAACGTCATGCCGGATACAGTAAAAGTAAATCCGGCCGGGCTGAACACAGTGGGCAAGACCCATTCGAGTTGCGTCGCGATATAGCCCAATACAGGGGCGCCGCACACCCCTTATGCTTCATAGATGAAGTAATGGATCATCAAATCCCAGAAGGTTTCAAACCTGTAAATATTGAATCTTACGACGGCACAACAGATCCTGCGGTATGGATAGAAGATTTCCTCCTCCACATCCACATGGCCTGCGGTGATGACTTACACGCCATCAAATACCTCCCACTAAAGCTCAAAGGACTAGCGCGGCATTGGCTTAACAGCTTGCCAGCAGAGTCCATTAGCTGTTGGGAAGATCTGGAAGCCGCATTCCTCGACAACTTTTAGGGCACTTATGTGCGACCACCAGATGCTGATGACTTGAGCCACATAATTCAGCAGCCAGAAGAATCGGCCAGGCAATTCTGGACCCAGTTCCTAACAAAGAAAAATCAAATCGTCGACAGTCCGGATGCAGAGGCTCTAGCAGCTTTCAAACACAACATCCGCGACGAGTGGCTAGCCCGGCACCTTGGTCAGGAAAAGCCGAAATCTATGGCAGCCCTCACGACACTCATGACCCGCTTTTGCGCGGGAGAAGACAGTTGGCTGGCTCGCAGTAACAACGTGTCAAAGAACCATGGTACTTCGGATACCAAGGATGGCAATATTAGGTCACGTCGCAACAAACATAAGAGCCACATTAAAGCGATAATACTGAAGATACGGCAGTCAATGCCGGATTCAAAGGCTCTAAACCCGGTCAGCGGAAAAAACCATTCAAAAGAAGCCCTCCGGGCCCGTCTAGTTTGGACCGTATAGTCGATCGCTCGTGTCATATACACGGCACCCCCGACAAGCCAACCAACCACACCAACAGGGATTGTTGGGTGTTCAAGCAGGCCGGCAAGTTAATTGTCGAAGACAAAGATAAGGGGCCACATAGCGATGATGAGGAGGATCCCCGACAGCCAAACACCGAAGGACAGAAGAGGTTCCCCCCACAAGTGCGGATGGTGAACATGATATACGCAACCCACATCCCCAAGAGGGAGCGGAAGCGTGCACTTAGGGACGTATATGAGTTGGAACCAGTCGCCCCAAAGTTCAACCCATGGTCCTCCTATCCGATCACTTTCGATCGCAGGGACCACCCCACTAGTATCCGTCATGGTGGATTCACCGCACTGGTTCTAGACCCAATCATTGACGGATTTCACCTCACTCGAGTCCTTATGGATGGCAGCAGCAGCCTGAACCTGCTTTATCAGGACACAATGCGCAAAATGGGTATAGACTCCTCTAGGATCAAACCCACAAAAACGACCTTTAAAGGCGTTATTCCAGGCATAGAGGCCCATTGCACAGGCTCAATTACATTGTAAGTGGTCTTCGGATCCCCGGATAACTTCCGAAGCGAAGAGTTAATCTTCGATATAGTCCTGTTCCGCAGTGGTTATCATGCACTGCTCGGGCGAACCGCATTTGTGAGATCCAATGCGGTACCGCATTATGCATACCTCAAGCTCAAGATGCCAGGACCTCGTGGGATTATTACAATCAATGGAAACACAGAGCGCTCTCTCCGAACGGAGGAGCACACTACGGCCCTCGCAACACAAGCGCAAAGCAGCCACTCAAGGCAGTTGTCGGTGTCAAAACCGGCGGATCTCGGGTAGGGGGTCCCGAACTGTGCGTCTAGGCCGGATGGTAACAGGAGGCAAGGGACACGAAGTTTTACCCAGGTTCGGGCCCTCTCAATGGAGGTAAAACCCTATGTCCTGCTTGATTAATATTGATGATATGGGTAGTACAAGAGTAGATCTACCACGAGAACGGAGAGGCTAAACCCTAGAAGCTAGCCTATGGTATGATTGTTGTTGTGTATTTTGTCCTACAGACTAAAACCCTCCGGTTTATATAGACACCGGAGAGGGTTAGGATTACACAAAGTCGGTTACAATGGTAGGAGATCTGCATATCCGTATCGCCAAGCTTGCCTTCCACGCCAAGGAAAGTCCCTTCCGGACAGGAGACGAAGTCTTCAATCTTGTATCTTCATAGTCCAGGAGTCCGACTAAAGGTATAGTCCGGCCATCCGGACACCCCCTAATCCAGGACTCCCTCAGTAGCCCCTGAACTAGGCTTATTTGACGACGAGTCCGGGGCGCAGATTGTCTTCGGCATTGCAAGGCGGGTTCCTCCTCCAAGTACTTCATAGAAGATTTTGAACACAAAGATAGTGTCCGGCTCTGCAAAATAAGTTTTCACATATTGCCATAGAGAGAATAATATTTACACAAATCTAATATGCTGACGTATTCCATAGTGTGACACACCACGGCCAAGCCTTTATCCGAGTCATTTCATTATCCCACCTCAGCACGTCATGCGAGGCGGTGTCCTTGGCACGTCTTGTTAAAGCAGAGATAGTGTCCCCTTATTCCGGGATTCTCATCAATACAGGCGTGGGTAACCCAACCGCTTCTAGGACTCCTAGATTATAGGCAAGTCCAAACGGGCATGGAGAGGATGCTTGATATTCACCCTCTTTATAAAGGGACAAGGCTTTTATTTTTCCCTCTCGTGCTCAATCGAATCCTTCCCCCACCTCAAGCTCAAGCGCCCAAAGTTCAGGTCAGGTGCTCTGAACCTTCAGTAATGTCCGGATCTAGCCTTCAAGGCTGATGGGTGCCTTCCTCCGTCACGGAAGAAGACATCAAAAAGTTGAGGGAGGCCAGATATCTGATCGTCGAGATTTTGCATCGGCTGCCTCCTCGAGGGCAGGCCGACCCCAGCCCCGAACCCAATGAGAATGTCGTGTTCGTCTCCCACTTCCTCCGAGGTCTAGGCGTTGCTCTGGATTCTTTCGTCAGGGGTTTGATGTTTTACTACGGGCTAGACTTCCATGATCTAGCTCCGGACTCCTTTCTTCATATCACAACATTTATTGTCGTGTGCGAGGCCTTCCTCCGGGTTACCCCTCACTTTGGCCTATGGCTCAAGACCTTTGAAGTGAAGCCGAAGATGATCGAGGGGCAACATGCAGCGTGTGGAGGTGCCTCAATACGCAAGATGACAGGAGCTCCGTGGCCCAAAGGTTCCATCCCAGAGGTGTTTGAATTGTGGCAACAGGAGTGGTTCTACATCACGGCTCCTAGAAGTGCCAAGTGGGCGCCCCCTGTTTTCCGCTCGGGCCCTCCACCATAGCTGATGTCATGGATCAGCAGAGGTCTGAGCTAGGGTCCAGCCAAGGACGTGCCTGTAATGCAAAGCCGCTTTCGAGATCTCTTCAATGGAGATTTCAGTTTGGTTGCGGTAATACAGGTTATGCTGGTTCGTCAAGTCCAGCCTTGCAAACGCCGGCCTATTCGTCTGTGGGAGTTCAATCCCGAGGGACCGCGTGCCATTCAAAATTTTCTCGGCCTGACACAGGAGGAGATGTACAAGTCATTCTTCAGACCTCAGGTGGAGTGTCCGGAAATCACCGAGGACGTGGGCCTGAGTAGTAACCGCGCCGCCGAACAGGTAAGGCATCTTCTGGCCGAACATACTATCTCTCCTTTGTTACGAAGTTATTTCTGAGAGTTCGCTTTTTGACCAGGACTGGCCAACAAAGGCGAAGTTGATTCGGTGTTCGGCCCCCCTCCCTGAGGGTTTGGAAAATCCGGTGTTGGAAAAGATGCTCCAGACCGCACCTTGCCCGGAGCCCTTGAAGGAAGATACTGTGGAGGATAATGCGGGCGGACGCGGGCCCCCAACGCTGCCCATTCTAGCCGAGGGAGCGAGCGTCTCCATGAAGGAAGACGACCCGAAGCGGAAAAACACTGCGCCCGGGCATTCGGAAGCCGAAGCTTCCAAATGGGAGAAGAAGTCTCCCACAGGGGGTCCTACTTTGGGGGGCGCTGTTGCCGCACAAAGTCCGCGGCGGGATCAATTCTCCCACGAGTCGTAAGTGACCCGAAATATTTTAATAGTACAAATATGCCATCTTTTTCTTCTGAGAAAATAACCACCGCATATATTTTTGTAGTTCGGGCCTTAGCCCCTCCCAAATGAGCTCGTCTTCGGGGGATCTTCTTCCAGAGATGATGGAGAGCGAAACGCCTTCTCCAGACTCCTCCGCTCCGGAAGCGGGCAACCCTGAAGTGTCGTCACGGAGGGCCTCTCCGAGTCCGGTGAGACCGGAAGATAATCCCATTGACCCTCGAAGCTCCCAGTGTCCGGCTCACGAAGAGAGCAGACAAAAGAGTCCGACACCGTATAGTGTGCGATCGGATGTTCTGAGGGAGTTGGTGGGGCGAGCGGCCATCTCAGATGAACACCGTGTGCTGATGAATATGGTGATGGAGAGAATATCGTCCGCCGAAAGCAGATTGCATGAAGCTTTTATGATTCTACTAACATGCTTTGAGGTCCGTAAAAGAATGTATGATAGTCCTGCACATGCTAGGTGTGCCCCGTGTAGATAGTAGCCCCTGAGACTCTGGTTGTCGTCGGAAACGACAGCGAACAGAGGATCATATTCCCAGGTAATAACCATACTGCCTCTATGTGCAGGTGATGGAAGCTCCGGTGGCTAGTCGGACTAGCGAATTTGCCCATTTAGAACGGCAGTTGGATGCGGCAGACGCCGACATCGAGCTTGTTAACAAAAGGCTTGACGAGGCAGAGGGTAAGTGTCATTATCTGGTAAAGGCCACATAGGAATAGCAGCATGATGCCAGTATCTTTAATATGTTGTGACTGCATATGGAGTTGCCACTGTTGAAGCCTTGCGGGCAGAACTTGCCCGAGCCAAGGAACAAGCGAGGTTGGGTAACGCGGCTGCTTTGAAGGCGATCGAAGAGTTGCAAGCCGAGAAGGCCGCGCATGGCGAGAGCCGAGACAAGATGGCCAAGATGGCCATAGAATTAAAAGCCTCTGCCGACCATTGCCGGGTTCTTGAAAAGGAAAACCAAGCGAGGGCATCGGACCTTGAGAAAGCTCCTGCGACGAAAAACGACCTCTGCTCTGCTATGAGGGCAAAGAAGGAGGAACTGTGGGAAGCCGGGGATATTGTAGCTGGGAAATCCTTTATGTTCTGGAGGAAGTTTGGAGATCCACGGTATGCCACTCTGGATCGGCTGTGGAGTTCGGAGGATGTATATATGGATTTGGCGGCGAGCGCTGCCGATGCGGCCAAGTATTTCTAGGGTCAGACGAACCATGAAGTAGACCAGCTGTTTTGGAGACAATTCCATTCTCCCGAGCGTCCGCTTTCATTGACTAACCAATTAGCCAAATGGGCCGAACTAAATAGGTTGTCCGGACTTTCCATGAGGTATGTTGTGGACCAGCTATGGCCGGAAAGGTCAAAACCAAACAACTATTTCAGCTTGGTGCAGCAGTTCCTTAACGTGGTGCCGCGCATTAATGCGATGAAGAGGTCGGCATGCATAGATGGCGCACGGATGGCCTTTGCCCGTGTTAAAGCATACTGGGCGGAGATGGATGCTACCACTGTTGCAGTGCGGGATTCGGCCATAGGTCGAAGGGCTGCTGAGCACTACTTTGAAGAAGTTCTTGAGGGTGCTCGTTTGATAGAGACCCAGTGCTCAAAAAATATTATGTTTGAGTGATATGTAATCTCATTGTAAGCGAAATGCTTTTATAAATTTTTATAAGTCTATTTTTATACTTTTGCCTGAAAGTAATATGATGCCTCCTAGGCGGCCGTTTATGTATACACGTGTATAACCTGAAAGATTGCAGCCGTCGGCTTCAACCCTCACGCATATAATGCGGAGGTGCTCGCAAAAACACACATTCACACTTAACCCAACGTCTTGGTCCTATTAAGGAGGTGATAGCAGAGCGAGCGAGGCAACTGGACTATAATGCTTTAGCACTTTCACTTAGCCATAGGAGTTTGACAGTGGGGCTACTAGATAGCCCCTGGTGGCTCCGCACTCTCCCGATCTCGGGGTGCGTACATGCCTGGCGGGATAACGGTCCTTCGTTAAGGCGGAGGATTTCTAACATTCCCACAGGTCATCTATGGTTGACCAGTCTCACGCTATATCATGACAGTCAGTTTTCGGCTTTGTCTACTGAGGTGATCGTCCGGATGAACCAGGGCACAATCGCAGTAGTTCTCCTGGTGCTACCTTAGCTGGTAAAGCGGAATGTAAGGCACCAAAACATAGGAGCCGGGCAAACCCAACATTTGACCAAAGACAATGATTCGGAGCTGATGCATATAAGGCCAAACTCGCGACGCCGAACACTCCCTAAGGTATTCGGTCTTTGTGGTATAAACCGGGCCTAAATAATGGCCTTTGTAAGAAGCCCCTTGTGTCCAGGTACGTGCATTGTTCTGGCATGGCCACATGCCAAGATGCTAGCATCCTTCTCAACGGTGGATATGTATCAACAAGAGACAGTAAAAAAGGTTTATGCAGGGTCTTAATCTAAAAAGAATCCTTGGAGCGGGTCCCGGCTGCACGTCTGCGCCTGTGTCTCCGTTGTGCCGTATCCTGGACGGGTGTAGCACGATGATCGTCTATAAAAGAGAGGAATTTAGGTGAAGAAGTTGTCGTGCAAAAAGATAGTTTGTTAAAGAAACCATGTATAATTCAAGATGAGAAGAAATTGCCACTTGTCTGCGCGTGTTGAGTCCCTTGTATTGACAAATAGGGGTGTGACCGTTTATTCGGTATGAGTAGCGGAGCCGGACTCGATTAGTTGTGTCTGAGGTCTTGACGACCTATTGGACGCTTTCGCTGGTCCGGGCGCCTTTAGTGTGCGGCTGCCAAGGCAGCCTCACTCTCTTCGGCGCGCAGAGATTGCTTGATATTTCCGTGCACTGTAATGATGCCATGTGGACCGGGCATCTTGAGTGTGAGGGAGGCGTAGTGTGGTACTGCATTAAAGCGAGCGAAAGCTTTGCGTCCGAGCAGTGCTTGATAGCCACTTTGAAACGGAGCGATGTGGAAAGTTAAATGCCCGCAACGGAAGTTATCGGGGGGGGGGGGGCGAATATAACTTGTAGTAGGAGGGAGCCCGTACAACGAGCCCCTGGGCCTGGCGTTACTCCTTTAAAGATAGTATTGCTATGGCAAATTTGTGTTGGGTCTAACCCCATCCCGCAGATTGTATCCTGATATATTAGGTTTAGGCTACTGCCGCCGTCCGTCAAGACTCGTGTGAAGTGATATCCGCCAATTACTGGGTCTAATACCAGGGCAGCCCATCCTGCATGTTGGATACTTGCTGAGTAATCACGATGGTCGAAAGTGATCGGTTGAGACGACCAGTGGCAGGACTTCGCGGTGACAGGCACTTGGGTGTAACACGTTTACTGTTTTGACTTCTGGTGGAAACTTCTTTTGTTCCCCCGTGTCTTGCTTGGGGGGCTCGTCCTCATCTTCACTTGGTGTATCCTCCCCCTTGTGTACGGCGTTGAGCTTGCCGGACTGCTTGAAGACCCAACATTCTCTGTGGGTATGATTAGCAGGTTTACCAAGGGTACTATGGATCTGACATACTTGGTCCAGAATTTTGTTGAGGCTGGACAGTTCATCCCTGGTGCCTTTAGGGGGCGGCTTTTGACCTGGCCGAGAGCTTTTGAATCCGGCATTTACTGCCGTGCCCTTTGTGTTGTCTTCTTTATTCCGGCGTTTGTTATTGTTGTTGCGCCGTGATTTCCTGTTTCCATCTCTAACTTCAGATGTACTGGGGTCGCTGGTGCTGCATTTGGCTAGCCAGCTGTCCTCACCCGCGCAAAAGCGGGTCATGAGGTTTGTTAATGCTACCATCGTTCTCGGCTTATTTTAGCCGAGGTGTCTGGCGAGCCATTCATCACGGACGCTATGCTTGAAAGCTGCCAAGGCTTCGGCGTCCGGACATTCGACAATCTGGTTCTTTTTAGTAAGAAACCTGTTCCAAAGCTTTCAGGCTGACTCTCCGGGCTGTTGAGTTATATGGCTCAAATCGTCCGCATCCGGAGGTCGGACATAAGTCCCTTGAAAATTTGCCCGAAAGGCGTCTTCGAGCTCTTCCCAACTTCCAATGGAGCTTTCGGGGAGGCCTTTGAGCCAGTGACGAGCTGGCCCTTTGAGCTTGAGGGGTAAGTACTTGATGGCGTGATCATCTCCTCGAGCCATATGGATGTGAAGGATGTAGTCCGCAATCCAGACCCCATGGTTTGTTGTTCCATCGTATGCCTCTATGTTTACGGGCTTGAATCCCTCTGGAAATACATGGTCTAGCACCTCATCGGTGAAACATAGGGGGTGTGCGGCACCCCTGTAGCTGGGTGTACCGCGTTGTTCGGATGTTTGTTGTGTTGCATTGTATGCTGGGGCGCGCTTGCGTGGTCCATAGATGGATCTTGTTGCACCATCCTTTGGGTGCGAGCCCTAGCATGGGTCGCGTATTGTATTGTGAGCGGCATTGTATGCCGCTCTGTGTTGGTAGAGGGGTCGTCTATCCGACTAGGTGGCTGCTTTGATATTTGGTTGTGGGGGGTCTGAGGCCTCCTCATCGAATTCGGGTAGCAGCTTCCGCTTTGGGTAGCTCTTGGAGGGGCGATTGTTGTCGTACCTTGCTGCAGTGTTGAGTATTTTACTCCATCTGATTTGGAGTGTGTCTTGCGCAGTCTTGAGCCTTTGCTTCTACTTTTTAAGACTCCTCGCGGTGGCAACAAGCCTTTTACGGGCAGTTTGCAGCTCCGGGTGCCTCTCCGGTGTTATGTCGTCCGGACCATTATCCTTGATAGGATTTGTTTGTTCGGTTTGATTATCCGGATTGCCGTTGTCCGGCAGCGGTTCGCCCTGCTCCAGGGCTGGGTCGGTGTGATCGCTATTTCTGTCGAGGCGATATTTGGGGCGGTGCTTGCGTCGCCGCTTTGGCTACTTTTCGAGGGAACAAGCCTTCGGTGCGTCCTTCCGCTCCTCGTCGTCATCTTTTGGTGCGTCCACCATGTATACGTCATATGACGAGGTGGCGTTCCAGGGCCCAATAGGCGCTGGTTCTTCATCGTTTCCTTCATCGGCGTCCATACCGTCGATGTCTTCGGAGTCGTAGTCGAGCATGTCGATTAAATCGTCGACAGTGGCTACAAAGTGGGTGCTGGGCAGGCTTTGAATTTATTCATCATCCGTATCCCAATCTTGCTGACCGTAGTCCGGCCAGGGTTCTCCTGATAAAGAGAGAGACTTTAGTGATTTCATAATATCGCCAAAGGGCGAGTGCTGAGAGATGTCTGCGGCAGTAAACTCCATGATCGGCGCCCAATCGGATTCGATCGGCAGAGGCGCGAATGATTCAGAGTCCGGAGAGGAGTCCGGCTCCTTAGAATCACAAGTCTTGCAGAGTGCGGGGCTGGTGTTCGGCTTGATCGCCGTTAGGATCGCAGCCCCTAAGGCGGCGTCCAACCACCCATCCTCGATCGGCGCAGTTGGCTTCGAATTAAGGGTCGAAGCCGATGCGTGTGCGTCCTCCAGGGCACTATTCGGTGGCAGAGCTAGATCATGCTCGTCGTGATAGTGCGGCGCGCTCGGCAGTGGCTCGAATCCATCGAAGATCAAGTCCACGCAGATGTCAGTCGTGTAGTTTAAACTTCCAAATCTGACCTGACGGCCAGGGGCATAGCTTTCGATCTGCTCCCGATGGCCAAGTGAATTGGCCCGCAGTGCAAAGCCGCCAAAGACGAAGATCTGTCCGGGAAGGAAGGTCTCACCCTGGACTGCATCGCCATTGATGATCGTAAGAGCCATCAAGCCTGACGGCGACGACACAGAGGAACTCTCAATGAAAGCACCAATGTCGGTGTCAAAACTGGCGGATCTCGGGTAGGGGTTCCCGAACTGTGCGTCTAGGCCGGATGGTAACAGGAGGCAAGGGACACGAAGTTTTACCCAGGTTCGGGCCCTCTCGATGGAGGTAAAACCCTATGTCCTGCTTGATTAATATTAATGATATGGGTAGTACAAGAGTAGATCTACCACGAGATCGGAGAGGCTAAACCCTAGAAGCTAGCCTATGGTATGATTGTTGTTGTGTATGTTGTCCTACGGACTAAAACCCTCTGGTTTATATAGACACCGGAGATGGTTAGGTTTACACAAAGTCGGTTACAATGGTAGGAGATCTTCATATCCGTATCGCCAAGCTTGCCTTCCACGCCAAGGAAAGTCCCTTCCAGACACGAGACGAAGTCTTCAATCTTGTATCTTCATAGTCCAGGAGTCCGCCTGAAGGTATAGTCCGGCCATCCGGACACCCCCTAATCCAGGACTCCCTCAGCAGTCCACCAGTTTGGCATTTCAAAACCAGACACCTTCAAGCGCGCTCGGAGTAATCGGCAACTAGACCGCCTGGCACGATCTGAGCTCGTGTAGCAATGCGACACCCACCCCAGTCCCAGCCAAATGGCGAAACTCGTGCCACGCGTACATAATTACGCATTAAAAATACCATGGGCACAGGTGGGGAGGGGGGCACAACTGCGGCACGCCCCAAGACACGGCTTAAACCACACTAGGGGCTTCCCGCTTTGTTATTTTTCTCTTTTTCCGGACCTTAATCTCTGGAAACCCTGTCCGGCAGCATGATTGCCGAACACATGATGCAGTTTCCTCGGTTATGCTATAACCATTCCAATAGTGGGATAACTCTCTATTGTTGAGTCTCTCCCCAGTTACTAGAATCATTCCCATCATTTGCATTTAGTTCCCAGTTTACACCGCCAATGTGCCATTCTACCATGGGTCTCTTCCATTTCCGGTGATAAGCAAATTCATCCATTGCGTTGTCTTCAACAAGGTAATCCACATCATCCAAGTCCGAGTATGCCATTCTACTGACCCCCTCCAAACGATCGTTGTGAATTGCCTTAGGCTGGTATGAAGAGTTTCAATGATCTCTGAATCAAAAGTAATTCTTTTTGCCACTTAAGGTAATAATCTACGAATCACCCTACTCCAGGATGTTTCGTCGTGGTATCATGGCAACTCAACTCCTCGCTACGTTGACAATCGTCTACCACCTTCTTAGGTGTGGAATTGTTGTCTACCTAGTGAACCTTCGTCATCCGTTTCTTTCCACCCCTCTTGATGTGTATCTCGTGTCTCAACCCGAGAGATGGTTCTATGTCTCATTCCGTGAGTTAATCCTGAGTTGTTCGATCTTCGAGGAGATCGACCCTTCTAGAGTCTCCTTCTCTCCAGGTCATGTTGGCAGGATTTCTTAGAGCAAGACTTCAAGACAATAATGGTGATCGAATCAACGTTCCTATGAAGTGCAACCTGGATCGTGAAGATTGTACTAGTTGTGTTCCCCCTTCACCTTACCCTACGCTTGAATCTCGGGACGAGATTTTTGTTTAGTGGGGGTGAGTTGTCACATCCCTGGTCCTGTTATGCACTAGGCTAGACCTCATGTGAGCATCATGTTTTAATTCAAATGAAATTTGAATTGAGGAATTTTCAAAGCCTCAGAAACCTTCTAAAAATGATCAACATTAAAATCTCCTCAAAGAAGTCCAGGAAAATGTTCCTCTTAGTCTCTGAAAATATTGCAAAGAGGTAAAACTCAAAACAATATTTTTGGTATCTCAGAGTTAATTATTTTGGGCCTTTGAATTAAATAAATAGCTATTTGCATTGGATATATATTTGATATATAAATAATATATGTCCAATAATTACTGGAACATTTTATGTGGTTTGGTATATTTTAACTCTAGCCACATAACTATTTTCAGGATTTTATAAAATGGTTTAGTATTTTACTAAACTAAAACAACACAGAACAAAATAGATAAATAAAAACAGAAATAGAAAGAGAGAGAAGGACTACCTGGCGCTCACCTGGTAGCCCACCTGGCCCAGCAGCACGGCCCAGCCCATCTCCACTTCCCCTCCTGTCGTCTTCCTCTTGCCAGTGGGAGCAGCTGCGTGCTCGCACGCGCGCGGCCGAGGAGGCCAGCTCCTCCCTGCCTGGCTGCCTCCTCCTCCCCCGGGACGTCTCCCGCAGCGCCACGCCACCCCCTGGACCCCTCTCACTCCCTCCCGTGCTTCTTCCCCCCCCTCCTCTGCTCTCTGCCGCGCCACACCCGAGCGCACCCGACGCCGCCGTTCGCTGCCACCACGGCCACCGGCCACCCCACGCCTCACCGACGCGCCCAGAAACTCTGCCACTTCGTCCTCTACCTCCTCAACGAGCCACGAGGCCCCGGACGTGCCGCAACACCGCCCTCGATGTCTTCTTCAACCTCGGGACCGCCGGCCATCTTCGTCAAATTCGTCGGCTCCGGACCGTCCCCGACCTCGCCGAGCGTCCCCTCGTCATCGCCGTGAGCCACTGACCTTCTCCCCTAACTCAGCATGCTCTCCTCCGTGCCGTAGCGCCGTTCCCCACGAGCACCGAAGCCACCGTCCGCCATTGCTGCTGCACGCATAGCCTCCGTGCTCCCCTGGCCTCACTGTGCTGCTCTTAGTGCTCCCCATGTCTAGCAGGTGCTGCCCAGCCTCTCCATTTGCTCACTGATGCACCGTAGCGACGCGCCCGAGCACCACCGAACACCATCGCCGCCAAAGCTCGTCGCCGGCATGAGTTCCGGCGACCCCACGACCTCCCACTTGGTCCTCTGGATGCGCGAGAGCAAGGGCCATCCCCTGGTGCCCTCAGCGCGCCAAGCTGACGCCTCTAGCGTAAGTCCGGCGTGCCCCCGCCGTGTCCTGTGGTCGCCGCCGGCTGGTCTCCGGTGGCTGACGTGGCACCATTAGTTTAGGTGCTAATCGCGTTTAGTCAGTGTCGCGTGTCGATGACATATGGGCCCCACGCCCTTAACTAACCACGGTTTAACCCCTGTTTAGTTTAAGTTAACCACAGTGGCCCCACGCGTCGGAGTTGACCTAGCTGACGTGGCCGTTGACCGGTCCCACCTGTCAGTGAGTTAAACAACCCTGTGTCACTGACGTGTGGCCCCCACACGTCAGGTTTGACCAGCAGCAGCGTCTGTTGACCTGCTGACGTCACGGTGACGCACTGCTGACGCAGTAAATGTTTTCTGGAATTTAAATAATTCTTAAATGATTTATTATTTTCAGAAAATGTCCTAAACTTCTAAAAATCATAGAAATTCAACCGTAACTCCAAATGAAATAATTTATATATGAAAAATTATCAGAAAAATTCAAGGAATCCATCTGTACCATTTTCATGCATGTTAGAACAACTTATAGCTGCTGTTTAGCACAAATCAATTAAATGGCATTTGAATAATCACATATGGAGTTTGAATTTGAATCTTGTATTCAAACCAACTTCATTTAATCTGTTGCTAGTTGCATTAGCCCAAAACACATTCATTTTGCCATGTCATAGCATGCATCATATTGTGCATTGCATTGATTGTGTTCCCTTCTGTGTTGCCGGTATTTGTCCCCTCTCGATAGACGTGATACCGATGATGTGATCGTTGACACTGATGAAGACTCAATGTTATCTTCAGAAGTGCCAGGCAAGCAAAACCCCCTTGTTCATTCCGATACAATCCCACTCTCTCGCTCCTGCTCTCTTTTACTGCATTAGGACAACAACGATTCATCTGTTACTTGCTGCGGTAGCTGAACCCCTTTATCCTTTGCATGACCTGTCATTGCCACAGTAAATAGATGAAACCCACTAGCATGAGTAGGAGTTGTTTGAGCCCTGTTGTGCCTACTCATTCATGCTTGTTTGTCATGCCTGCTACTGCTTAGAGTTGAGTCAGGTCTGATTCATCGGGATGAATCAGAGGTGTGTGAACATGTCCTACTGTGTGTGAGCTAAGTGTGTGAACACGATTTGGTAAAGGTAGCGGTGAGAGGCCATGTAGGAGTACATGGTGGGTTGTCTCATTGCAGCCGTCCTCAGGAACTGAGTTCTGTGTTTGTGATCCATGATTCAGCTACTACCACGCATTGGGCCCGAAACCAATGGACCCTCTCGGCTTCTTGATCACCCTTGTCCTCTGTCCAGGAGTTGCAAGTAGTTTCTGGTGTTTGTAGTATGCTGGAGGCCGTGCGCAGCGCTGACCGTAGGGGTGGGCTGTGATGCGGTAGGCACGTGGCCGGGTAAACCGGGCGCCCGTTTGGTGTCACGGAACCCTGTTCACATCGTTTGGGGCTGTGAGCGAAACTCCGGCCGGATCTCCTCATGGATGGAACCCGAATAGGCGATAAACCTGGACTAGAGACTTGAGTGTTTAGGTAGGCCGTGGCCGACACCCACGTTGGGCTTCCGCTTGAAGGTTGCCGAGTACATGTCGTGTAAACGGCGGTAAGTGGTGAGAGCGTGTGTGAAGAAGTACACCCCTGCAGGGTTAATATGATCTATTCGAATAGCCGTGTCCGCGGAAAAGGACTTCTGGGTTGCTTATATCAGTTCATAGACAAGTGAAAGTGGATACTCTAAAATACGCAAGATAAGCGTGAGTGCTATGGATGGCGTTCTCGTAGGGAGACGGGAGCGGATCCATAGTGGTGTATTGATATGGTGAATATGTGGACTCGTGTGCGCCACCTCAAAAGAGTTACTTGCAGTCGTAGTTTAGGATAGCCACCGAGTCAAAGCTGGCTTGCTGCAGTTAAACCCCACCATCCCCTTTGTTGATAATGATGCATATGTAGTTAGTTCTGATGTAAGTCTTGCTGGGTACATTTGTACTCACGTTTGCCTATTTTATGTTTTTGCAGAGAGACTTCGGTCTCACTAGTAGTTCCGCGTGGACTTCGACGTTTAGCTTGTTACCTCAGCTACGATCTTGTGCCCTCGGCAGGATCTGGTAGATAGTCAGGCTTCTCAGCCTTTTTCATTTATAGATGTCTGTACTCAGACATGATAGCTTCCGCTTGTGCTTTGATTTGTATGCTCTGAATGTTGGGTCATGAGACCCATGTTTGTAATATCTCGCTCCTCGGAGCCTATTGAATAAATTACTTGAGTCGTAGAGTCATGTTGTGATGCCATGTTGTATTTGCACATATCGAGCATATTGTGTGTATGTTATTGAAATGCTTGGTATGTGTGGGATCTGACCATCTAGTTGTTTATCTTTAGTAGCCTCTCTTACGGGGAAATGTCTCCTAGTGTTTCCACCGAGCCATGGTAGCTTGCTACTGCTCCGGAACACTTAGGCTGGCCGGCATGTGTCCTTCTTCGTTCCTGTGTCTGTCCCTTCGGGGAAATGTCACGCGATGAATACCGGAGTCCTGTTAGCCCGCTACAGCCCGGTTCACCGGAGTCCTGCTAGCCCAGTGCTACAGCCTGGATTCACTCGCTGATGACCGACACGTTCGATGCTGGGTCATGGATGCCTGTCCCTGTAAGTCTGTGCCACTTTGGGTTTACGACTAGCCATGTCAGCCCGGGCTCCTTATCATATGGATGCTAGCGACACTGTCATATACGTGTGCCAAAAGGCGCAAACGGTCCCGGGCAAAGGTAAGGCGACACCCGTGGGAATACCGTGCGTGAGGCCGCAAAGTGATATGAGGTGTTACATGCTAGATCGATGTGGCATTGAGTCGGGGTCCTGACAGCGTTGGTATCAGAGCTTGACTGCCTGTAGGATTACCAAGCCAAACTGGTCGAAGTTGAGTCTAGAAATTCTTTAGTTATATAAGGGAATTGATTGTGGGATGGAACGTAAGGCTCTTTTTACTCCTTATACCTCATGGCCTTCTGATCTGAGTCATCATCTTCTCTTCTACGGGGATTAAGAACTAGGCTATCTCTTCTTTCTATCAGGATCACGTGTTACTAATCAGTAGACTTATAAGATTGTTGGATTTAAGTCTCAGTTCAGTTCCTACTACTTCCGTATGTTAATTGTTGATCTCGAACCTTGATATTGTGCTTCTGAGTGGTTATGCCACCATTTTTGTGAATGTCTCAAATCTTTTCTGAGCATTTACAGCCGTTATGCTGTCCGAGTCATCCCAGGTTTCTAATAGTCTGAAGCATTTGCAAATCCCTTTCCTCCCGTTTCCGATGTTCCTTTGGGCCAGATTAACCACACTAATCGGTGAGTTGAGGTAATTATTGCCTTGACATATATGTTGGAGATATTATTATGACCCTAGGTGTTTAGGGAGTCACCTAGTAATCTAGCAATGTTTTGTGTTCCCAGTGTGAAGATTCTGGCCATCATTCTCGAAAGCATTCCGTGATGCTACTTAGTAGTAGGTATTCTATTCTGGGTTTTGAACCCGAGATTCACCCCACTTACTTCATGTTGATAGTGTTGCTAGTTCCTTTAGGATATTAGTAACCTTTACGATAGTCCTTGAAGTCCGTGGTATCTTCTTATTCCAAATACCATGAACTACTTATGGCAGAAGTTCCTCGTTGAACTGAACGATCACAACCAGAGTGCTCTTGATGAGTTCTCCATTATATGTTATGGCTCTGCCAGTTCTACTTTTCTGCATGGGTTATCCGGAAGAAATATGTTGAACTTCGTTCGACATGCTAAACCATGCATCCACAACTCAGAAAATCATATGTTCCTTTGAGTTGTCCCTTTTTAGTTGTCTACTGACCTTCGTCTATCAATTGATAGTCAAGAGTATGCGTGCGTTCGTTTATCGATGCCTATTACTCTTGTGGTCCGTCAAGCCATTCTATCGCGGAATGACTAGGAGAAACAAACTCCAATATCTCTTCCATATCCAGGATTGGGTCAAAGAAGTTGTGCTCCGCAGAACAAATTGCTAATCCAGCTTTTGTTCTGCTCTACCTTGGAGTATTACATATTTTATATCGAGATTGTTATAGGAATTGCACACCATCCTATGAACTCTTGGTACAGTGATACTTCTTGCCATCATTGTTCATTCCTTGGTTCCTGTGTTATTGTAACCGGAATGCCGACAAATGAATCATGGCGTGTGAAATCAATATTGCTAGCAACTCTGTTGCTTGGTAGTAAATGGACGATAATTTCATCCTTAGCATGTTGGTTATTGAATCATCATCCTAAGGTAGATCGTGCTACCTAGTCCCTATTTCCGATGCACTCTTCGGTCGTTGAGTTGGGATTTTGCCAATCCCTCGCTTATTTGATCATCTCTTCTTGCCCTGAAAAGCAAGATTGTTCTCGAGCTTAATAGCATATCGGTGGTTCGTGATGTCCCGAATATCTTCTCGGAAGTATTACCAGGTTGTCACCTGACCGCTTTGTTGAGCTCGTGATCAAGTTGGTTTCTTGTAAACCAACCTTCTCCAAGGATCTGTGTTGGATATCCCTGAGCTAGTTGGTTAAGCTAGACAGCAACTTGGAGAGTTGGAAGATAAAAGCTTGCCTGACTTAGTTCATGCTAAGGGATATCCTTCTGTGTATGTGTGTGTGTTGAAGAAAGATGATATCTTCATCAATTAGTCCTTGTGATCAGTTGTTGGACCTATTGTCCTACCCCATCTTTGATTTGAGTATGGGCTATCGTCAAATCAAATCAGAACCAACGATATTCGTAATGTTGTCTTACTCGTAGGTGTTTCTTCGAGCATACACCATTATATCTTTTGGGTCTGACCAATGCTATCACCTTGTTCACATAATTGTGGAATTCCACTTATATGGAAACCTGGATGAATTGTTGTTGAGTCCATGAGCAACATTTTTATCTTGTCCATAATTTTGTTGAACATTAAGCTAGTGTTGGAAACTTATATATGCATTATCTTCGTGTTCCGTTCATGAAGCATATGTTCGGATGAAAGAAGTGACTTACTCTTATACATGTGCATCTGATGCAAGTTGCCGCCGTGGATTCGAGAAAGTCAATGTTGCTCCCTTTGGAATCATCCCAAATCAATTATGCATACGTGCGAAGAATTCTGTGGTTTGGAGACTTGCAACCTTCATTCCATATGTATCCCTAGCACACCAAGCCACTGATTGAGTTGTTCGGAGATAAGGAGTCTGTCTAAGGTGAACTCTTTGGACTTCCACACGTGGAGACTTCGCTATCATCGATGATGGTTCCCCACCTTAACTCGGTAGTGTTTTATTATAAGACTACTATGTGGTCATGCTTGTCTGAGACAGCGTGTTCACATGTGTGTAGCAGAACCAGCTCATGTTTTGGAGCTTGCTATCGTAGTTCATTCCCCGAGAATCTCGCAACGTCATCTCGTCGATTCGTGTTGCAAACTTCCGTTTTTCTTCCTAGACTCGATGAGTCTGGAATATCCTGACACCAACCAGATCTGAATCTCAGGCAGATATGATGGTTGGAATATTTCCCAAGAATTATAATATTGGTCGCGCGATAACCGGTAAAGTGGATGTCGTGGCCAACACACCCAGCCGGAAGACCTGTTATTATAATATCTTGATTGATGAAGTTGGCCACCCCCCCATAGGGATTTGGTAGGATTTACTCCCTAGTTGCCCCTATGGATTTCTGAGATCCCGAAGTCCGACCTTTTACTTGATGTTCTAGATATCAAACCATATCTATGAATGGGTTACACTAGCACATCAAGGAGAACATTAGAAGCGGAGTGCTAAATGTCTCTCGGTCGATCATCCAGATTTTATTTCCTTGGCCCCGCCAAGGGTGAAATCTGAGAAGGTGTTATCTTCCTTTGCATCTGCATCCTCCATCACCATTCATCATGGTAGTAAGTTGTGTTACCGGACCCTTGACACGGATGTTGGTAAAACCTTGATGATTATGGAATTGCTCAAGTTCTTGAGAGCACGCGCAAGTGCTAGGTTTGATCGTCGGCATTAACTGTATAGCGCTCTCAGTTTCCTCGGTTATGCTATAACCATTCCAATAGTGGGATAACTCTCTATTGTTGAGTCTCTCCCCAGTTACTAGAATCATTCCCATCATTTGCATTTTGTTCCCAGTTTGCACCGCCAATGTGCCATTCTACCATGGGTCTCTTCCATTTCCGGTGATAAGCAAATTCATCCATTGCGTTGTCTTCAACAAGGTAATCCACATCATCCAAGTCCGAGTATGCCATTCTACTGACCCCCTCCAAACGATCGCTTGAGAATTGCCTTAGGCTGGTATAAAGGTTTCAATGATCTCTGAATCAAAGGTAATTCTTTTTGCCACTTAAGGAAATAATCTACGAATCACCCTCCTCCAGGATGTTTCGTCGTGGTATCATGGCAACTCAACTCCTCGCTACGTTGACAATCGTTTACCACCTTCTTAAGTGTGGAATTGTTGTCCACCTAGTGAACCTTCGTCATCCGTTTCTTTCCACCCCTCTTGATGTGTATCTCGTGTCTCAACCCGAGAGATGGTTCTATGTCTCATTCCGTGAGTTATCCTGAGTTGTTCGATCTTCGAGAAGATCGACCCTTCTAGAGTCTCCTTCTTCCTCCATGTCATGTTGACAGGATTTCTCAGAGCAAGACTTCAAGACAATGATGGTGATCGAATCAACGTTCCTATGAAGTGCAACCTGGATCGTGAAGATTGTACTAGTTGCGTTCCCCCTTCACCTTACCCTACGCTTGAATCTCGGGACGAGATTTTTGTTTAGTGGGGGTGAGTTGTCACATCCCTGGTCCTGTTATGCACTAGGCTAGACCTCATGTGAGCATCATGTTTTAATTCAAATGAAATTTGAATTGAGGAATTTTCAAAGCCTCAGAAACCTTCTAAAAATGATCAACATTAAAATCTCCTCAAAGAAGTCCAAGAAAATGTTCCTCTTAGTCTCTGAAAATATTGCAAAGAGGTAAAACTCAAAACAATATTTTTGGTATCTCAGAGTTAATTATTTTGGGCCTTTGAATTAAATAAATAGCTATTTGCATTGGATATATATTTGATATATAAATAATATATGTCCAATAATTACTGGAACATTTTATGTGGTTTGGTATATTTTAACTCTAGCCACATAACTATTTTCAGGATTTTATAAAATGGTTTAGTATTTTACTAAACTAAAACAACACAGAACAAAATAGATAAATAAAAACAGAAATAGAAAGAGAGAGAAGGACTACCTGGCGCTCACCTGGTAGCCCACCTGGCCCAGCAGCACGGCCCAGCCCATCTCCACTTCCCCTCCTGTCGTCTTCCTCTTGCCAGTGGGAGCAGCTGCGTGCTCGCACGCGCGCGGCCGAGGAGGCCAGCTCCTCCCTGCCTGGCTGCCTCCTCCTCCCCCGGGACGTCTCCCGCAGCGCCACGCCACCCCCTGGACCCCTCTCACTCCCTCCCGTGCTTCTTCCCCCCCCTCCTCTGCTCTCTGCCGCGCCACACCCGAGCGCACCCGACGCCGCCGTTCGCTGCCACCACGGCCACCGGCCACCCCACGCCTCACCGACGCGCCCAGAAACTCTGCCACTTCGTCCTCTACCTCCTCAACGAGCCACGAGGCCCCGGACGTGCCGCAACACCGCCCTCGATGTCTTCTTCAACCTCGGGACCGCCGGCCATCTTCGTCAAATTCGTCGGCTCCGGACCGTCCCCGACCTGGCCGAGCGTCCCCTCGTCATCGCCGTGAGCCACTGACCTTCTCCCCTAACTCAGCATGCTCTCCTCCGTGCCGTAGCGCCGTTCCCCACGAGCACCGAAGCCACCGTCCGCCATTGCTGCTGCACGCATAGCCTCCGTGCTCCCCTGGCCTCACTGTGCTGCTCTTAGTGCTCCCCATGTCTAGCAGGTGCTGCCCAGCCTCTCCATTTGCTCACTGATGCACCGTAGCGACGCGCCCGAGCACCACCGAACACCATCGCCGCCAAAGCTCGTCGCCGGCATGAGTTCCGGCGACCCCACGACCTCCCACTTGGTCCTCTGGATGCGCGAGAGCAAGGGCCATCCCCTGGTGCCCTCAGCGTGCCAAGCTGACGCCTCTAGCGTAAGTCTGGCGTGCCCCGCCGTGTCCTGTGGTCGCCGCCGGCTGGTCTCCAGTGGCTGACGTGGCACCATTAGTTTAGGTGCTAATCGCGTTTAGTCAGTGTCGCGTGTCGATGACATATGGGCCCCACGCCCTTAACTAACCACGGTTTAACCCCTGTTTAGTTTAAGTTAACCACAGTGGCCCCACGCGTCGGAGTTGACCTAGCTGACGTGGCCGTTGACCGGTCCCACCTGTCAGTGAGTTAAACAACCCTGTGTCACTGACGTGTGGCCCCCACACGTCAGGTTTGACCAGCAGCAGCGTCTGTTGACCTGCTGACGTCACGGTGACGCACTGCTGACGCAGTAAATGTTTTCTGGAATTTAAATAATTCTTAAATGATTTATTATTTTCAGAAAATGTCCTAAACTTCTAAAAATCATAGAAATTCAACCGTAACTCCAAATGAAATAAATTATATATGAAAAATGATCAGAAAAATCCAATCTATCCATCTGTACCATTTTCATGCATGTTAGAACAACTTATACCTGCTGATCAGGTCAAATCAATTAAATGGCATTCGAATAATCACATATGGAGTTTGAATTTGAATCTTGGATTCAAACCAACTTCATTTAACTTGTTGCCAGCTGCATTAGCTCAAAACACCAGCATGTTGCCATGTCATAGCATGCATCATATTGTGCACTGCATTGATCGTGTTTCCCTTCTGTGTTGCCGGTATTTGTCCCCTCTCGATAGACGTGATACCGATGATGTGATCGTTGACACTGATGAAGACTCAATGTTATCTTCAGAAGTGCCAGGCAAGCAAAACCCCCTTGTTCATTCCGATACAATCCCACTCTCTCGCTCCTGCTCTCTTTTACTGCATTAGGACAACAACGATTCATCTGTTACCTGCTGCGGTAGCTGAACCCCTTTATCCTTTGCATGACCTGTCATTGCCACAGTAAATAGATGAAACCCACTAGCATGAGTAGGAGTTGTTTGAGCCCTGTTGTGCCTACTCATTCATGCTTGTTTGTCATGCCTGCTACTGCTTAGAGTCGAGTCAGGTCTGATTCATCCGGGATGAATCAGAGGTGTGTGAACATGTCCTACGGTGTGTGAGCTAAGCGTGTGAACACGATTTGGTAAAGGTAGCGGTGAGAGGCCATGTAGGAGTACATGGTGGGTTGTCTCATTGCAGCCGTCCTCAGGAACTGAGTTCTGTGTTTGTGATCCATGATTCAGCTACTACCACGCATTGGGCCCGAAACCAATGGACCCTCTCGGCTTCTTGATCACCCTTGTCCTCTGTCCAGGAGTTGCAAGTAGTTTCTGGTGTTTGTAGTATGCTGGAGGCCGTGCGCAGCGCTGACCGTAGGGGTGGGCTGTGATGCGGTAGGCACGTGGCCGGGTAAACCGGGCGCCCGTTTGGTGTCACGGAACCCTGTTCACATCGTTTGGGGCTGTGAGCGAAACTCCGGCCGGATCTCCTCATGGATGGAACCCGAATAGGCGATAAACCTGGACTAGAGACTCGAGTGTTTAGGTAGGCCGTGGCCGACACCCACGGGCTTCCGCTTGAAGGTTGCTGAGTACATGTCGTGTAAACGGCGGTAAGTGGTGAGAGCGTGTGTGAAGAAGTACACCCCTGCAGGGTTATTATGATCTATTCGAATAGCCGTGTCCGCGGAAAAGGACTTCTGGGTTGCTTATATCAGTTCATAGACAAGTGAAAGTGGATACTCTAAAATACGCAAGATAAGCGTGAGTGCTATGGATGGCGTTCTCGTAGGGAGACGGGAGCGGATCCATAGTGGTGTATTGATATGGTGAATATGTGGACTCGTGTGCGCCACCTCAAAAGTGTTACTTGCAGTCGTAGTTCAGGATAGCCACCGAGTCAAAGCTGGCTTGCTGCAGTTAAACCCCACCATCCCCTTTGTTGATAATGATGCATATGTAGTTAGTTCTGATGTAAGTCTTGCTGGGTACATTTGTACTCACGTTTGCCTATTTTATGTTTTTGCAGAGAGACTTCGGTCTCACTAGTAGTTTCGCGTGGACTTCGACGTTTAGCTTGTTACCTCAGCTACGATCTTGTGCCCTCGGCAGGATCTGGTAGATAGTCAGGCTTCTCAGCCTTTTTCATTTATAGATGTCTGTACTCAGACATGATAGCTTCCGCTTGTGCTTTGATTTGTATGCTCTGAATGTTGGGTCATGAGACCCCTGTTTGTAATATCTCGCTCCTCGGAGCCTATTGATAAATTACTTGAGTCGTAGAGTCATGTTGTGATGCCATGTTGTATTTGCACATATCGAGCATATTGTGTGTATGTTATTGAAATGCTTGGTATGTGTGGGATCTGACCATCTAGTTGTTTATCTTTAGTAGCCTCTCTTACGGGGAAATGTCTCCTAGTGTTTCCACCGAGCCATGGTAGCTTGCTACTGCTCCGGAACACTTAGGCTGGCCGGCATGTGTCCTTCTTCGTTCCTGTGTCTGTCCCTTCGGGGAAATGTCACGCGATGAATACCGGAGTCCTGTTAGCCCGCTACAACCCGGTTTACCAGAGTCCTGCTAGCCCAGTGCTACAGCCTGGATTCACTCGCTGATGACCGACACGTTCGATGCTGGGTCATGGATGCCTGTCCCTGTAAGTCTGTGCCACTTTGGGTTTACGACTAGCCATGTCAGCCCGGGCTCCTTATCATGTGGATGCTAGCGACACTGTCATATACGTATGCCAAAAGGCGCAAACGGTCCCGGGCAAAGGTAAGGCGACACCCGTGGGAATACCATGCGTGAGGCCGCAAAGTGATATGAGGTGTTACATGCTAGATCGATGTGGCATTGAGTCGGGGTCCTGACATGTTGGATTTGCCCGGCTCCTATGTTTTGGTACCTTATGCTCCGCTCTATCGGCTAAGGTAGCGCTAGGAGAACTACTGCGATTGTGCCTCGGTTCTACTAGGATGAGCACCTCAGTAGAGAAAGCTAAAACTGATTGTCATGATAAGGCGAGAGACTGGTCGCTGTTCAGCGAGGTTTCGAGTCCCTAAAGACTTATGCCGCTTAGAGCGAGGGGCCGGCCCTGTCCGGCTTAAAGGCGTGTATCGCGCCCCGAATTCAGCCTTCCGAATACCAGGGGCTTCGCCGAAATTTAAAATTATAGTATTCTATGGCTAAGTGAGAGTGATAAAGCATTATTAGTCCGGTTGCCTTATTCATTGTGCTGAGCGCCTCCCTCGAACCCAAAAAATGGGAACAAGAGTGCTCAGGTTTATCCCGAACACCCCAGCACTCACGGCATGCATGGGGGCAGAAGCTGAGGACTAGCCATCTCTCATATTGGATAAACAGCCAAACAGAAGGTAATATTTTAAATTCAAATAAGCGTTGCATAGCGCATATGAACAAGTTTTCATAAATACAGGATCACACGAGCAAGTTTCACTCAAATATTTACATCTTTCGTGCACTCGTCCGCTATGAGATGGGCACCCTCCAGAACACCCTCGTAGTACATCTTGGGGTGGCGATGCTCCTTGCCCTCCGGTGGCCCTTCCTTGATCAGCTTCACGGCGTCTAGCTTGACCCATTGGAACTTCACACGGGCGAAAGCCCGGCGTGCACCTTCAATGTAGACGGATCGCTTGATGACCTCCAGCCGCGGGTAGGCATCCACAAGCCGCCTCACCAGGCGGAAGTAGCTGTTCGGAAGGGCGTCGCCAGGCCACAGCAGACTATAAAGCCCTTCATGGCCTGTTCGGCCGCCTTGTGCAGCTCGACCAGCTGCTTTAGCTGGTCGCTCACAGACACTGGGTGTTCGGTCCCAGTATACTGGGCCCAGAACAACTTCTCTGTTGAGCTTCCATCCTCGGCCCAGTAAAACTTTGCGGCATCCGACACGCTGCGGGGCAAATCTGCGAATGCTCCTAGACAGCTCCGGATTCAGGTAAGTAATCGATAATTTACTTTTACATGCTTGCTTTGCATATAGAATGCCTTACCCGCCACTATTTTCTGCATCGCGTCGATCTCCTGGAGGGCCTTTTGGGCTTCGGCCTTGGCAGTATTTGCGCTCTCGAGGGCCGTGGCAAGCTCAGACTCTCGCGTCTTCGAGTCAAGCTCCAACACCTCGTGCTTCGTCACGAGAGCTTGGAGCTCTTGCTGCACCTCGCCCACCCGAGCCTCTTGCCTTTATCGCTCGGTGCGCTCCTTGGCCGCTTTATCTTTGGCCTCGGACATCGCTTGCTTTAGGGTCGCCACTTCGGCCGTGGCCCCTGGCAAATTCATTATGATCCTGTCATTTTGCAATCGCATTCTATTTATACATATCCATAGACTAGGTACTACTTACCTTTGTTCTCCTTGAGCTGCCTCTTGGCAAGGACGAGCTCGTCCTGGGACCCTTTAAGGTCCTGCTTCAGTATGGCAACCTCTGCAGTCAGTGCGGCAGATGCCAGCAGCGAAGCCTGCATATGCATATTGACATACTTATATTAGACTCCTGCAATATTGTTTGATCCTCTGTTCGGCTTTTCTTTATGAACATCGAACAGAGCATCAGGGGCTACTGTCTATGCGATAATATTTTTCCTATATTTTAAACACTTACCTCAAAGCCTGTTAGAAGGCTGGCACAGGCTTCGGTCAATCCGCTCTTGGCGGACTGAACCTTCTAGATCACTGCACTCATAATAGTGCGGTGTTCCTCGTCGATGGAAGCATTGCGAAGCGCTTCCAGCAGATTGTCCGGCGCCTCTGGATGGTTAGAGGTCACCGGTACAGGCGTCTTGCCCCTCTTTGAAGGAGGCTGCCTGCCCGAGTCCGGAACCACTTGAGGTTCCGGTGCGGTGTTCGGCTAAGGGCCGAACTCGGAGCCCTCAGGGGCCTTGTCCCCTCTGCTCCCGGAGTCCAGAAGGACGCCTTGAGGCGCCTCCCGGATTGTCTCCCCTCGACCCGGTGCCTCTTGAGACAATACCTCGGCATCATCCGCAGGATGAGGGGAGGTGGTGGTCGGAACTGGATCGGTATCCATATCCGACGAGCCCAGGGAGCCGTCCGACAATACATCGATACGGGCTCGTGGCGACCTGCATAATCATATTCGGCGTTAGGTGAAGCAGAGTGACAAAGGAATGCTATGAGTTACTCTGGTATCCGAATACTTATGACTTCCCCAGGGGCTTGGCCCTGGGCAGCCACTCGTCTTCACCGTCGGCGGCGGTGGTAGAGCTGTCCGGAAGGAGAGTCCTTCCATTCTTGGACCCTTCGGCCTCCCCAGTTGGGGCGGCCTTCCTTTTCTTGTCTCCCCCGTCTGGAGGGGGAGCATCTTCTTCTGCCTCCTCGTCTTCGGGGGAGGAGTGCGCCATAGAGTCCTCGGACGGTGAGTCCGATGACGCTTGGTGTCGGGAACTCTTTCGGGTTCCCTTGGCCTTCTTGGTCTTCTCCGACACCGTATAAGGAGGCGGAGTCAGCATCTTCGCCAGAAGAGCGTCTGCTGGGCCTTCGGGCAAAGGAGCCGGGTAGTCGATCTGTCCGGCCATCTCTTGCTAGTCCTGTCAAAGGTACGGAAGTTTAGATCCTCCATGGAGTCAAACTATGAAAAATGAGTATCCTATAAGAGGTAAAGCAGCTTACCGCACTGGTTTGGCGCTTCGCGCTGAATCCGTGATCCTCAGTAGTGGGAGGGGGATCCTCAGCGCTCTTGAATAGCACCCTCCAGGCATCTTCATGAGTTGTGTCGAAGAGCCTGTTCAGAGTTCGGTGCTGCGCCGGGTCGAACTCCCACAAGTTGAAGGCCCGTTGTTGGCACGGGAGGATCCGGCGGTTGAGCATGACCTGGACTACGTTGACGAGTTTGAGCTTCTTGTTCACCATGTTTTGAATACATGTTTGGAGTCCGGTCAGCTCTCCCGAACTACCCCAGGACAGGCCCTTCTCTTGCCAGTAGGTGAGCCGTGTGGGGTAGCCAGATCGGAACTCAGGGGCCACTACCCATTTAGGGTCACGCGGCTCGGTGATGTAGAACCACCCCGATTGCCACCCCTTTATGGTCTCCACGAAGGAGCCCTCGAGCCATGTGACGTTGGGCATCTTGCCCACCATGGTGCCTCCGCACTCCTCCTAGCGGCCGCTCACTATCTTCGGCTTGACATTGAATGTCTTCCGCCATAAGCCGAAGTGGGGCTTGATGAGGAAGGCCTCGCACATGACGATAAATGCCGAGATGTTGAGGATGAAGTTCGGGGCCAGATCATGGAAATCTAGGCCGTAGTAGAACATGAGCCCCCGGACGAACGGGTGGAGAGGGAATCCCAGTCCACGGAGGAAATGGGTAAGGAACACTACCCTCTCATGGGGCCTGGGGGTGGGGATGAGCTGCCCCTCATCTGGGAGCCGGTGCGCGATGTCGTCGGGCAGGTATCCGGATCTCCTCAACTTCTTGATGTGTCCCTCCGTGATGGAGGAGACCATCCACCTGCCTCCCGCTCTAGACATGGTTGGAGAAGGTCGAGGTAGGAAATGCGAACTTGGGCGCTGGAGCTCGAGTGTGCGAAGATGGATGAGCAAAGGAGGAAGAAGGCGTGGATGAAAAGGTAAATCCTTATCCCTTTATATGGGTGGACAAAACTATCCGTCCCCACTAGCCTGGTAAAACTCGCTTATCACCCAAGCGTCATAATCGATGGCGCGGTTGGGTTACCCACACCCGTATTGTGAGAATCCCGTGATAAGGGGACATGATCTCTGCTTTGACAAGACATGTCAAAAAACTACCTCGCGTTATGTGCGGGCCTAGTTAAAGGAAATGGATCGAATAATCACCGGGCCATCACATAATGTCGTGTTGCCAAAACAAGTCAGCAAATTAGATTTGTGGAAATATTATTCTCTCTACGGTGGTATGTGGAACTTATTTTGCAGGGTCGGACACTATCCTTGTATTCAAATTCTTCCGTGGTGTATTCGGAGGAGGAACCCGCCTTGCAATGCCGAAGACAATACTGCGCGCCGGACTCATCGTCATTGAAAGCCTGGTTCAGGGGCTACTGTGGGAGTCCTTGATTAGGGGGTCTCCGGACAGCCGGACTGTTAGACTATGAAGATACAAGATTGAAGACTTCGTCCCGTGTCCGGATGGGACTCTACTTGGCATGGAAGGCAAGCTAGGCAATACGGATATGTGTATCTCCTCCTTTGTAACCGACCTTGTGTAACCCTAGCCCCTCCGGTGTATATATAAACCGGAGGGTTTTAGTCCATCGGACAACATACAATCATACCATAGGCTAGCTTCTAGGGTTTAGCCTCTCTAATCTCGTGGTATATCTACTCTTGTATTACCCATATCATCAATATTAATCAAGCAGGACGTAGGGTTTTACCTCCATTAAGAGGGCCCGAACCTGGGTAAAACATCATGTCCCCTGCCTCCTGTTACCATCCGCCTTAGACGCACAGTTCGGGACCCCTACCCGAGATCCGCCGGTTTTGACACCGACAATGCTCGATAGGTTAACTAAATCTAGAGGAGGAAGAATGGAGACCATTTTGAGGCAGGTTTAAAAAGGCCACGTGATGCTACAGAGTCAGCCAAGTTAGTATCAGAGGCAGCGGTTGCCGTTAGGTATCATGTACGTATCCTCCCAACATGGAATCAGTACAGGAATGACAAAGACGAAACCCAGTTCAACACCTTCCTCGACCATTTATCTGTAAGTATGGTTATGTATGGAAACTAGTAATGTCGTCTTGCTCTGTCCAATACTTTCTAGGTTGCTGATAATGAGACTCCCATAATTTTCAACATATGAGGTTCAAGTTGGATACCCAAGATGATGCAACCAAACAAGCTTGCACCCATGTTTTCAAGTCTGCTCTGCGACAGTATCAGTATAACTTGAGGAAAAATCATTTTGAAGGCAAGGCTAATAGTGAACTTTCCCAAACATCTCCAGTGGAAAATATTACAGATGAAGACTGGAGGGGCCTTGTTAAACACTGGTCTGATCCGAAGTATCAGGTACATTATATATATGTGATCAGATCACATGTTGAAGTCCTATTTACGCATGTGCCACACAAATCTATGTTCTTGTAGGTGAACTGTTCAAAGAACAAGGCCAACCATACGAAAGTGAAATTCCAACAGACTACAGGATCTCGTAGCTATATTGCACACTGCGAGGCTCTTGTAATTATCTACTGTTTCACTCTTTTCGTTGTACCATATTATCAGATCTATATTGACTTGTTCGAAATGCAGAGGATAGCCCGCAAGGACCAAAAAGTACCTGAACCAAATGATGTGGAAATCTTCAAGGACTGTCACACCAGCAAGAAGAAGGGAATGACTACACCAGTCAAAGCCGCTGTTGTAAGTCCTTAATCCTCATGCCTTTTCACTACTACTTACTCTGACTTGTGCCTTGAACTGCATGGTTTGCAGCCAATATCTATTACTCTTTTCAATTTTATACACAATTGTCTTAGCGTATCATTGCACCTTACAAGGTTTAAAAGAGAGGAGTGATTTTCCTTCGATCTTGACCCGTAATCTAGTTTTGTGCTGGACTTGCCCACACAACATTACAATTGCATGTTTGTCTGTTCTCAGTTGTTTTGTGATATGAATGATGTCATACTATGCTTACCGTATTGTAAAATTCATCTCTTTATCCATAGCCCTCAATACGATGTGAAGAAATAGACAATACATTAGCTATGGTACATGGTCATATGTTTGGAACCTAGTTTTATTATGTACTTTGCAATAAAATACAACTAATATTTTGCATGGGCTCACCAGAATAAGTTTTGTATATAGACCAAAGCTATTTTGTTTGGTTTTGCTGCCTTCTTAATATCTTCTGTTCTGGTACTACTAATGTAAAACCTCAACTTTTCAGTGAGCTATGGAAAAAATGGTGGAACCGCCACCTTCTGAAGGTGGCAAGGCAACTATAACCGCAATGTCATCTCTTGCTGCAATGGGTCAGTACATGTCCACTAACAGTGCCAAAAGCATGTTCCTGCGTAATACTGGGTTGGTTGTTAAGGCAATATCGTCCAAACTGCCTCATGATCAAGATATGCAAGCTCAAAGCAATGTTGTATCTGCGCTCCAGACACAAGTCCATTCCCTAACAGAGACCCTTTGTGAAACAAGGAGAAACATTGCTCAATGTCGTCAAGATATGCATGGTTTTGAAACCAGACAATCAGACATTTGCTATGTGGTTCAGGAGCCTAGGGCAAATGAAGCTGAGGGTTATGGTAATCCATCGGAAAATATAGCATGAAAACGTAACAACCAGGTCAAATGAACTGAGCTTCTGAACTTCTGGTGGTGCATTTATCTGCTAGATTGTTAAGTTTTATACCAACCTTCCTTTTGTTATATAGTTGTAATTTGTTTTGGTGCGATACAAAATTTATTCTTAACGTGCAGCCACCGGCTGAAGAAAACAGCAAGCCATTTTTGTATAGTGTAGGGTGTTCCCCATATTTGCATGCTGGCGATCTTTGATGCCAAGTGGATGTAATCTATGCAATCGCCTTAATAGCATAGTGTTAGTTTCAACCTTATTTATTTCCTAGTATTCTTTTTCCCTGGTTTGCTAGTGGCCGCAACTACAATGGGCCATATACGGGCCGTAGGATCCATGGGTCTCCTACGGGCCGTCGATTAATGGGCCTGTAATCGATGGGCCTTGGGCCGTCGGATAAATGGGTCTACATGGGCCGTAATCGGGCGTAATTGGTATCGGCCCAGGACAGTAATAGGTCATTAACAGGCCGTAGGACCGCAAAGGCTTATTTCTATCACATGCATAACAGGTTGTTAATGGGCTAGAATATAGGACGGGCTGGAAACGGTGCAACGGGTTAACAGGCCAGAAACGGGCCGACTCTTGCCATGGGCCGAATTTGGCCCATTAGGGTAATAGGCCAGTAATGGGCCGACTCTTGCCATGGGCCGAATTTGGCCCATTAGGGGAACAGGCCAGTAACGGGACGACTCTTGCCATGGGCTGAATTTGGCCCATTAGGGGAACAGGCCAGTAACGGGCCGGAAGTAATCGAGGGCCGAAAAGGAGCCCAAGAACGTATGGGCCGTCAATAGGCCGAAAGCTAACACGGGCTAGAAACGGCCCATGTAAATCACGGGCCGTTAACGGGTATAAAGAAAATTACTGTTCATTATGGGCTAGAGTCACCGTGGGACTGTAAAGGGCCGAAAGATACGAAGGCCTCATATGGGCCGAAAGACATCGTGGGCCATACATGGGCCGAAAGTGAAATGGGTTGGTATTGTATTCGACGGCCCACATGACGTTGTTGGGCCGATTTCCTTTAGGGCCTGACAGGCCGTAAGTTAACGGGCCATAAAATGGGCTATTTGCGAAGAGACCTTTAACAGGCTTTTCATGGGCCAGCCCGTTAACTTTTGACCAAGTCAAACGGGCCAACTTTGTAAGCTTAATGGGCCAGTGGTGGGCCGTGGCACATGTCGACATATCATAGGCACCTATCTGACCCACTAACGAGCTGACACGTGTTTCGTCCGGCCAATAAGATTTTTACACGTGGAAATTTCCCATTGGTCGGGGCTGTTAACGGGTTATCGGATCCAAAACCCGACCCGTTAGCTTAATGGCGTTCCATTACGGTGGATGCCACATGTCGGTCACCCTTGACGAAAGCACTTCTGTGACGCGTGATTTATCGTCATGGAAGTGGACACTTCCGTGATGATAAGTTTGGTAATGTCATGGAACACTTCTACGACAACACAGGTATGACTATCTTGATTCTGTCATAAAATCGTCATGGATGTACATGCATGACAAAAAACGCGACCTACTATGACAAACACGTATCATCACGGAAGTGTATTTTTTTGTAGTGACTTAGTCTCAGGGTTAGGTCCAGACTTGGGCTTCTTCACTTGAGCCGCAACTTGCTTGCCGTTCTTCTTGAAGTTCCCCTTCTTCCCTTTGCCCTTTTCTTGAAACTAGTGGTCTTGTCAACCATCAACACTTGATGCTTTTCTTGATTTCTACCTTCGTCGATTTCAGCATCACGAAGAGCTTGGGAATCATTTCCGCTATCCCTTGCATATTATAGTTCGTCACGAAGTTCTAGTAACTTGGTGATAGTGACTAGAGAACTCTATCAATCACTATCTTATCTAGAAGATTAACTCCCACTTGATTCAAGTGATTGTAGTACTCAGACATTCTGAGCACTTGCTCACTAGCTGAGCTACTCTCCTCCATCTTGTAGGCAAAGTGCTTGTCAAAGGTCTCATACCTTTCGACATGGGCATGAGTCTGAAATACTAATTTCAACTCTTGGAACATCTCATATGCTCCATGGTGTTCAAAATGTGTTTGAAGCCCCGATTCTAAGCCATAAAGCATGGTGCACTAAACTATCAAGTAGTCATCATATGGAGCTTGCCAAACGTTCATAACGTCTACATCTGCTCCTGCAATCGGTCTGTCACCTAGCGGTGCATGAAGGACATAATTCTTCTATGCAGCAATGACGATAATCCTCAGATCACGGATCCAATCTGCATCATTGCTACTAACATCTCAACTTAGTTTTCTCTAGGAACATATCAAAATTAAAACAGGGGAGTTAAACACGAGCTATTAATCTACAACATAGATATGCTAATACTACCAGGACTAAGCTCATGATAAATTAATGTTCAATTAATCAAATTACTTAAGAACTCCCACTTAGATACACATCCCTCTAGTCATCCAAATGATCACGTGATCCAAATCAACTAAACCATGTCCGATCATCACGTGAGATGGAGTATTTTTCAATGGTGAACATCACTATGTTGATCATATCTACTATATGATTCACGCTCGACCTTTCGGTCTCTAGTGTTCCGAGGCCATATCTGCATATGCTAGGCTCGTCAAGTTTAACTTGAGTATTCCGCGTGTGCAAAACTGGCTTGCACCCGTTGTATGTGAACGCAGAGCTTATCACACCCGATCATCATGTGGTGTCTCGGCACGACGAACTGTCCCAACGGTGCATACTCAGGGAGAACACTTATACCTTGAAATTTAGTGAGAGATCATCTTATAATGCTACCGCTGAACTAAAAAAATAAGATGCATAAAGGATAAACATCACATGCAATCAAAATATGTGACATGATATGGCCATGATCATCTTGCACCTTTGATCTCAACTCCAAAGTACCGTCATGATCTCTATCGTCACCAGCATTACACCATGATCTCCATCATATTGATCTCTATCAACGTGTCATCACATGGTCGTCTCACCAACTATTGCTATCGCATAGCAATAAAGTAAAGCAATTATTTGGCGCTTGCATCTTATGCATCTTTGCCAGTTGCCGATAACTTCAACAAAACATGATCATCTCATACAACAACTTATATCTCATCACATCTTGACCATATCACATCACAACAAGCCCTGCAAAAACGAGTTAGACATCCTCTACTTTGTTGTTGCAAGTTTTACGTGGCTGCTACGGGCTGAGCAAGAACCGTTCTTACCTAGGCATCAAAAACCACAACACGGTATAGTGATTGCTTTTTGATCTTCAGAAAGAACCATGTTCATTGAGTTCGATTCAACTAAAGTTGGAGAAACTGACACCCACCAGCCACCTGTGTGCGAAGCACGTCGGTAGAACCAGTCTCTCGTAAGCGTACGCGTAATGTTGGTCTGGGCCGCTTCATCCAACAATATCGCCGAATCAAGAATCAACTAGTGACGGCAAGCAATATGTATATACTCATGCCCAGAACTCCTTTGTGTTCTACTCGTGCATATAATATCAATGCATAAACCTGGCTCGGATGCCGCTGTTGGGGAACATAGTAATTTCAAAAAAAAATCCTATGCACACACAAGATCATGGTGATGGATAGAAATGAGAGGGGAGAGTGTTGTCTGATACGTCTCCATCGTATCTACTTTTCCAAACACTTTTGCCCTTGTTTTGGACTCTAACTTGCATGATTTGAATGGAACTAACCCGGACTGATGCTGTTTTCAGCTGAATTGCCATGTTGTTATTTTTGTGCAGAAATAAAAGTTCTCGGAATGAGCTGAAAATCAACGGAGAATATTTTTCGAATATATAAAAAATACTGGCAAAAGAATCAATGCAAGGGGGCCCACACCCTGTCCATGAGGGTGGGGGGCGGGCCCACCCCCCTGGGGCGGGCCCCCTGCCTCATGGGCCCCCTGATGCTCCATCGACCTCAACTCAAACTCTATATATTCACGATTGGGGAGAAAAATCAAAGAGAAGGATTCATCGCGTTTTATGATACAGAGCCGCCGCCAAGCCCTAATCTCTCTCGGGGGGGCTGATCTGGAGTTCGTTCGGGGCTCCGGAGAGGGGAATCTGTCGCCATTGTCATCATCAACCTTCCTCCATCACCAATTTCATGATGCTCATCGCCGTGCGTGAGTAATTCCATCGTAGGCTTGCTGGGCGGTTGTCAGGTTTCGGGTTCCGGCAGACCCTTGAGGTTCGAACACTGGGGTGCGCGCGGAGATCTCTCCCCTACCGATCTACGTCTGATCCTCTCGTGCGAACTAAGAAGGAAATGATGAACAACACAAGAGACACGATGTTTATACTGGTTTGGGCCACCGTTGTGGTGTAATACCCTACTCCAGTGTGTGGTGTGGTGGATTGCCTCTGGGGCTGATGATGGACAGTACAAGGGAAGAACAGCCTTGCGAGAGGTGTTCTTGAGTTGGTGCGATGAACTGCTAGGGTGAGTTCATCACCTCTCTCTTTCTCTCTGCTAGGGTTCTACCAGATCTCTCGATGTTCTTGGGGTGTCTAGATGTCTAGATGATGTCTCCGGGTCCCTCTCTACTCTGTGGTGGCTAGCTCTATTTATAGAAGCCCTGGGCCTCTCCCCAAATAATGAGCGGGAAGGGCACCAACAATTGGCCATTTTGAAGGGGAACATCTAGTACAAGTTATCCTGGCCAAAGGTGGTCTTCAGCTGCCAAAAGCACTGGCGATGTCGCCGTCTTGGGCTCCACGGTGACCTCCGTCCTGCCGTTCGGCTGGTCTTGGTCTCGTTGCACCGGAATGGTAACCTTTGCCTGATGCCTTGGCCTGTGGTTGCCCCCTTTGCACCAAAGGGGAAACAAGGACACTGCGCAGGCCGGCGCCCACCTGGTCTCGATCGTCATGGCTTGCGTCACGGGTTGCTCGCGAGGTACCCCTGCCTTGATCTCTCTGCCTCCTCGCGAGCCTGCCTGATGAGGCTGCCTCTGAGGAAGCTTCCTGTCGTCCGTTCCGCGAGGCTTGGCCCCTCGGGAGGGTCTTTGAGCTTGAGTTGATGAAGATGGGCCACGCTGGGCCCCCGCTTGAGCCACGCCGCAGGCCGCAGGCAGGCAAGTCTGGGGACCCCCGTTCCCAGAATGTCGACAGTAGCCCCCGGGCCCAAGGCGCGCCCGGGCTTGGCCTAGTAGAGAAGCGAAGGGGCAAGCATGAAGCGCCGCAGGCCCTAACAGCCCGCGGCCTTGGGCGCCGCGTGGCGGTTGATTGGGCGTGGGCGTCTGCACTTCCCACGACGCCTCGGCAACTGCACGACTGACAAAAAGGGGTGCCCTGGCCAGGCTTACTTGCCCCGCTCTCGTCCGTCTTGCACTAGATCCCCTTTCTCGCTATCCTCCTTCTTGCTCCCGAAATCCTCCAGATCCATCTCAATCCTTCGCGTCCGGCACACCATGGCGCCTCGCAAGTCCCCGGCTGATGCTTGGTACTCGCCGTCCCTGGATTCCCCGAATTTGTCGGAGAAGAACCTCGCCCTCGCGCGCCTGATGACGATGGCGCAGGGGAGCGAGGGAGCGACTGTGCTCAAGGTCGGCTCCGATCAGCCTGAGGGCAAGGGGAGCACCTTCTACCCGTTCTTCGTGAGCACAATTGTCGCTGGTTTGGTGCCTCCTTTCTTTGAGTTCTTCCATGCCGTTCTCCGCCAATACAACCTGCAGGCTCTGCATCTCCACCCCAACTTTGTCCTTCTCCTGGCAATTTTCGCCTACTATTGCGAGGCTCATGTTGGTGTGAAGCCCTCGGTGTCCTTGCTACGCTAATTTTTCTCCCTCCGGGTTTCTGGTGCTTAGGTCTCTGCATGCGCGAGCTTCATTGCCTATTCCAGCTCCAACGCCATCTCGAAGCCTAGGAAGAGGATTGAAGGCTACTGGAGCAAGTGGGTCATGATGGATGTTGGGCGCCTCCACCCTCGTCTGTTATTGCCCATGGGGCAACCTACGTCCGTTGACGCATGGTCCCGTGCGGAGCTCGTCGACCCTCGCACGAAGGCGGTGTTGAGGAGGGTGAACACGGACCTGAGACCAAGCAACACGGAGTCGGCGAAGCTGACCGGGGCCATGCTCCAGAGGGAATTCATGGAGCATCGGGTGGCTCCGCTCCAGGAGCATCTGCTCCCACTGTGGGGGCTTGGAGGAGCAGACGCCGCCCTGCGCCTGAGCTCCGAGGCCCTGACCGATGAGGATCTGGCTGCGGCCCTCCATTCCTTGGTTGGGGGAGACGTGGCGAGCCCGGTGGGCGCCCCCGTCCCCCTGTTCCTTCGTGACGACTGGGAGCTGGTGGTGAATGCCATGCCCACCTTCAACAGTGAGGGGCTGGTGCCCGCAGCAGCTCCCGAAGCTCTGGCGGTCTTGGCGACGGTGAACTTGTCCTCCGGCAGCTCCAGCGGAGAAGAGGAGGAAGAAGAGGCGGAGGAGGAAGCGTCCGACCCGGAGGAGACTGGCGAGGATTTGGGGGAGTCCTTCCCTCGGCACAGGTCCTAGGCCCTCCACTCCATGCCGGACGACGACGAGGCCGACGCCAGGCGAGGAAAGGAGGGTTCTTCCTCGGTCATGAGGAAGGGCAGGTCGAGCCTGGTTCCCCCAGGGTCTGCTCTAGTCCCTGGGGGGTCCAAGGCCAGCTCCATCTCTCCTGACGCGCCTTCTGCTTCCGGGCCCTCCAAGGCTGACCCCCGCTGCAGGCTCTCGAGCTTCAAGTATGGCCAGAAGTTGCTTGATTACATGGATGACATCTAGTAAGTGCTCGATTCGTGCTCTGCTTGGTTTCTGCCACTGAGGCCTTGACGTTTGCACTCTTTTACCAGGCCGGCACCTGCGGCCAAGAGGTTGAAGGAGGCTTCTGCGGCCCTGCTTGGGGCGAATCTGTCTGCCGGGGAGACGCCTTCGGCTGTTGGGGGAGAGGACGGCGAGGCCCGCGCCTCTCCGACCCAACCGCCCTCGCGAGGCCAACTGGGGAACCTCGGCGAGGAGTTAGCCCCTGTGGCCCCGCTGGACCTCGAGTCGACTGTGGCCGATGCTGCGGCCACAGCGGCCAAGGCTCAGGAGGTCCCTTCCTGCCAAGCCGTGGCCATGTTGCCATCTTTTCCGCCTGCTCCACAGGTTCTTTTATCTTCTGCTCCCTCCGCCGCTGTCCTGGACCAGGCTGCCAATGAGCTGAGCCAACTGCGGGAGGATCTCCTGAGCGCGGATCCTCGTCTAGTGGTCAGGCGCCTGGAGTTGGCCTCTGGCTGGGCCCATTCTGCTGCCTCCGTCTGAGCGGTGTTGACCCAGGCCGTGTCTTCCTCCGATGAGGAGAGGCGGGCCGCCAACCAAGCAAAGGCCGCTCGCAATGCTGCCCTGGGTGACGTCGCAAATGCCTAGGGCCGCAGCAAGACGCTTGAGGCCGAGCTGCAGGGCCTGCACGACGAGCTCGCCAAGGAGGTGCGCAACCGCCAGGAGAAGGAGAAGGAGATGAAGGCTAGGGAGGCCACCGCCAAGGACTGGGACGCCAAGCTTGATGTCCGCCACAGCCGACTGGATACGCTGGAGCGATCGTTGAAGGCGGAGAGGACCGAGCTGGACGCCAAGGCAAAGGTCCTGACGGAGGACCGGGCGGCCTTCGCGGAGCTGGAGAAGAAGGCTCGAGGCATACTGAAGATGATGTATGAGAGCGGCCTGAAGGAGCCGTTGGCTGGTGCGGAGGATGGCCCCGCCAAGCTGCTCCCCTTCCTGGTTGATGCGCTTGAGGACGTCGCAGACGGCCTTGGCCCCACGGTCGAGGCCGAGGCGCGTGCCCTGTCTTCTACGGCACTGACGCGTGTCCTCAGCCATGTCTACCTGTGCGACCCCAACGTCGACTTCGACAGCCTGCTGGAGCCCGTGAGCGGCGACCGTGCCGCTGCCGCCGTTGTGGCCGTGAGGGCCCGAGCCGAGGTTTTGCTGGGGAAGTTCCGCTCCCCGAGCGTCCTGCCCGGGCGCGGTGCCGCCGGCCTTGCGACCTCGGGAGGCAAAGCCGTCCAGCATGACTCCACCACCGGTGACGGCGTTACTAGGGAGTGATTCCTTCGCGACTTCCATCCTCTTTTATTCCTGCACATGCACCATGCCTCGCGGAGGCGTTAAAACTTGTGTTTGGCGTTGTGGAAAAATCTTATGGCTTGTAATATTTGCTTTGAATTTCCGGGAATTTGCATTTTCCTCTCCTACTTGTTTACGCTCTACGTCGGCAGGGCCCGACCCCGTGCGTACCTCACCCAGCGTTAACCCCGACCGGAAACTAAGGACGGGACTAAGGAGTGAGGGGTTACGTGGCAAGTTAGGCTCCTGAGTCGCGATGCTCAGGAGTCCCCCTTGACGCGCGAGCAACAAGTAGGAAAGGGGGAGCGAGGAGTGGATTGGTCGTTCTACATCGGCAGGGCCCGGCCCCGCGTGTACCTCACCCAGTGTTAGCCCCGACCGGAAACCAAGGACGGGACTAAGGAGTGAGGGGCTACGTGGCAAGTTAGGTTCCTGAGTCGCGATGCTCAGGAGTCCCCCTAGACGCTCAAACGGGTTTCGTACCTTGGCTCCACTTTGGGAGTGGCACGCGACGACCAGGTCCAAGGGACCTAGCTGGGTGGCGTGCGCTCGGGCGAGGCCCGGGCGTAGCCCCCGTGTCCAGCCCCCTCGCGCGGCACTCCCGAGGGGAGGCGTTGCGATGGTGCCGGACACTGAGCTCTGGGCTCCCTGAGGTTGGTACGGCCATGGGCCGCCCTTAGTTGTTTATCACCAGCACGGAGCATAGCGCTTCCATATGTGTACGGGCATAGCCGCTCCTCGGCAGTGTCGTCAGCCAGCGCGGAGCATGGTGCTTCCACTGGTGCGTGGGAGGGGGCTCCCCTCCGGGAGGAGCCCCCGGGGCGTGTACAACCCCGCCCTGACATGTGGCCGGCATGGTAGGGCTAGGAGAGGTGTATCTGGGCACCCGTGAGCCACCGCGGGACTCATGAGGCCCTACCTTGAGGGGGGTTGCGCCTGGCTCTGGGCCTTTATCAATTGGTGTGTTCCTGCAGGGTTGTTAGAATGCAAATGCTCTACGTCCTCAGGTCTCGGCCCCCGAGCGACCTCAGTCTCTGGTGGTATGATAGGTCGCGATGCCGTGGGTCAAGGCCAGGGGTGAGGGCTGGAGAGCCAGTAAGAGCCCATGAGTTGCGATGCTCAGGCGCCCCCCTTTTAACGTGCAAGTGCTTTGCACGATGACAAGCAGTAGGTGATAATTATGGGAATCAGATTTAGCATGAAAGAACAACTTCATCCTAGGGTAAATGCTGGAAAAGCAACTGCCGCTGGGTCGGGCCCGAGCGGCGTGGGGATGATGCAGCCCGAGGGGCGCCCCCAACAAGGTAAATAAAGAACATAAACAAAGTGGATACATGTTGCGGGGATGGACCCACGCGGCCTGGGAATGGTGCAGCCCTGTGGGCGCTCCCAGCTGAAAGTAGAACCCTGAAAGATGTCAGCTGGTGCTGTTGAAGATGAAGTGATGCTGAGGAAGGGAGCAATGCGTGGTGAAGATGTCGGCCCTCATGAGCCCCCAGGCCCAGGGGCCTCAGGAGGCTCTGGTGGCATGTGGAGGTCTTCGGGGACCATCGCCACCTCCGCTTGGACCGCGCAATGCCTGACGTCCGGAGCCTCCAGAATGCTCCTCAACAGGTGCTGCTGTGCGGCGACCGTGCTCGGTAGGCCGAAGGGCATACGAACATAGCTGTGGGGTGGTCCCACGCAGCGCCCCACGGCCGAAGGCCATAGGCGCTCCTGGGATGCAGCTCGGTTGAGCCCTGGTACGTTGACGCAGACGCGCAGTCCTCCATCCTCGTCTGGATGTGGGGCCACGGCAGGCAAGCGGCGGCTGCCGCGCATGACTCTAGACTCTTGTAGCTCTTGGGTGTTCCTTGCGATGAACTCCTAAGGGTTTGGTCTCCTTTGACGTGCACCTTTCTGAGGGAAGCGTGCCTGAAAGCACCCCTCCAATTGGTGCCCGAGCACCTCCCCCGCGACCTTGGAAAGGTCGGTGGCTCTCCAAGAGAGAGCCCTCGAGCCCTGCCTAAGGAGGGCGCCGGGCACGCCTTCCTATGCGCGACAGGGCGGCGCTCCCTGATCGGGCATGAATCCTGACGCAATACCTCTGGAGGTGCCTGCTTCCTTGTGGCTCTGGCCAAGTGAGGTCTTCTTCTTCCTGAGGGTCGCCTCGGGAGGCCTCCTGCTCCTGCGATCTGGGTCTTCGATTGCTGTCGCTTGGAACGCACGCTCGAGCGAGCACACTGCGTCCCTTTCTTCACAGGGTACGATGATGACTCCACCACTTCCTGGCATCTTGAGGACATTGTAACCATGGTGAGTCACTGCCATAAACTTGGCTAGGGCTGGGTACCCGAGGATGGCATTGTACGGCAGGCGGATGTGAGCGATGTCGAAGTCGATGAGCTCGGTGCGGTAGTTGTTGCATTTCCCGAAGGTGACCGGAAGGCGAACCTGCCCAATTGGAACAGTGGAACCATCGGTGACTCCTGATAAAGGCTTGGTCAGCTGAAGCTGGTCGTATGGCACTTGGAGATTGTCGAACATCTCGACGGACAAGACGTTGAGTCCTGCTCCGTCAACGATGAGGGTCCTGGTGACCTGCACGTTGCTGATGACTGGGGAGCAAAGCATAGGGAGGACTCGGGCCGTTGCTGCACACTTGAGCTGGTCTGCAGAACTGAATGTGATCGTGCATGAAGACCATCTGAGAGGGTGCGTGGCCTCAAGCTTGGAGAAGGACTGCATTCACCTCGCGAGCAAACTCCTTGAAGATGCGCTGTGAGGCTGGGGCCTGGGCGGTGCCCAGGATGCAAGCAATTGCACGCGGCTCTTGGAAGCCCCCAGCCCCATCGTCTTGGTGTTGGTCTTTGTTCCTTCTTGGTGGAGGTGGCAGAGGAGGGAGGCCTGCGTTGCCGTGGGGATGGTCCTCACGAGGCTGGTCCCTCCAGCCTCCCTCGCGATGTTGGTCCTGCCAGTGGTTCTCGCGAGGGCGGTCACGCCATCCCTGGCGAAGGCCACGGTCTTCCCATCGTCCATCGCCTCTTCCTCCTCCTCGGCCATAGCCCCTGTTGTGGCGCTCTGGGCGTCGGCCGATTCGCCCATCTCGCACAGCTCTGAGCTCTTGACATTCATTGGTGTTGTGGGTGTGGAGGTCATGGTACACGCAGTACCGTCCGCCCTTAGATGACTAAGGTAATCCCTGCCTCGCTTGGTGTCTGGTTCCGCTGCTAGCACGGTAGCCCCCTTGCGCTTCACATCCTTGGCCTTGAGCTTCTTTTCTTCCGGGTCGGCTGCCGGGAGCTCGAGAAGGGAGAGACGTGTTGGAAATATGCCCTAGAGGCAATAATAAAAGGATTATTATTGTATTTCCTTGTTCATGATAATTGTCTTTTATTCATGCTATAATTGTGTTATCCGGAAATTGTAATACATGTGTGAATACATAGACACCAACATGTCCCTAGTAAGCCTCTAGTTGACTAGCTCGTTGATCAACAGATAGTCATGGTTTCCTGACTATGGACATTGGATGTCATTGATAACGAGATCACATCATTAGGATAATGATGTGATGGACAAGACCCAATCCTAAACATAGCACAAGATCGTATAGTTCGTTTGCTAGAGTTTTTCCAATGTCAAGTATCTTTTCCTTAGACCATGAGATCATGTAACTCCCGGATACCGTAGGAGTGCTTTGGGTGTACCAAACGTCACAACGTAACTGGGTGACTACAAAGGTATACTACGGGTATCTCCGAAAGTGTCTGTTGGGTTCACACGGATCAAGACTGGGATTTGTCACTCCGTATGACGGAGAGGTATCTCTGGGCCCACTCAGTAATGCATCATCATAATGAGCTCAAAGTGACCAAGTGTCTCGTCACGGGATCATGCATTACGGTACGAGTAAAGTGACTTGCCGGTAACGAGATTGAACGAGGTATTGGGATACTGACGATCGAATCTTGGGCAAGTAACATACCGATTGACAAAGGGAATTGTATACGGGGTTGCTTGAATCCTCGACATCGTGGTTCATCCGATGAGATCATCGAGGAGCATGTGGGAGCCAACATGGGTATCCATATCCCGATGTTGGTTATTGACCGGAGAGCCATCTCGGTCATGTCTACATGTCTCCCGAACCCGTAGGGTCTACACACTTAAGGTTCGGTGACGCTAGGGTTGTAGAGATATGAATATGCAGTAACCCGAAAGTTGTTTGGAGTCCCGGATGAGATCCCGGACGTCACGAGGAGTTCCGGAATGGTCCAGAGGTGAAGAATTATATATAGGAAGTGTATTTTCGGCCATCGGGAGAGTTTCGGGGGTCACCGGTATTGTACCGGGACCACCGGAAGGGTCCCGGGGGTCCACCGGGTGGGGCCACCCATCCCGAAGGGCCCCATGGGCCAAAGTGGGGAAGGGAACCAGCCCATAGTGGGCTGGTGCGCCCCCCTTGGCCCACCCCATGTGCCTAGGGTTGGGAACCCTAGGGTGGGGGGGCGCCCCACATGGCTTGGGGGGCACTCCACCCCTTGGCCGCCGCCCCCCTAGGAGATCCCATCTCCTAGGGCCGGCGTCCCCCTAGGGGAGCCTATATAAAGGGGGGAGGGAGGGGCAGCAGTACCCTTGAGTCTTGGCGCCTCCCTCTCCCCTGCTACACCGCTCCCTCTCGCAGTAGAACGGCGAAGCCCTGCTGCGGTGGCCCCTACATCCACCACCACGCCATCCTGCTGCTGGATCTTCATCAACCTCTCCTCCCCCCTTGCTGGATCAAGAAGGAGGAGACGTCACGCTGACCGTACGTGTGTTGAACGCGGAGGTGCCGTCCGTTTGGTGCTAGGATCTCCAGTGATTTGGATCATGTCGAGTACGACTTCCTCATCCCCGTTCTTTGAATGCTTCCGCGCGTGATCTACAAAGGTATGTAGATGCAATCCGATCACTCGTTTCTAGATGAACTCATAGATGGATCTTGGTGAAACCGTAGGAAAATTTTTGTTTTCTGCAACGTTCCCCAACAGTGGTATCAGAGCTAGGTCTATGCGTAGTTCCTTTTGCACGAGTAGAACACAATTTGTTGTGGGCGTAGATGTTGTCAACTTTCTTGCCGCTACTAGTCTTATTTTGCTTCAACGGTATTGTGGGATGAAGCGGCCCAGACCAATCTTACACGTACGCTTACGTGAGACCGGTTCCACCGACTAAGATGCACTTGTTGCATAAGGTGGCTGGCGGGTGTCTGTCTCTCCCACTTTAGTTGGAGCGGATTCGATGAAAAGGGTCCTTATGAAGGGTAAATAGAAGTTAACAAATCACGTTGTGGCTTTCAGGTAGGTATGAAAACGTTCTTGCTAGAACCCTATTGCAGCCACGTAAAACTTGCAACAACAATTAGAGGACGTCTAACTTGTTTTTGCAACAAGTGTTTTGTGATATGATATGGCCAAAGTTGTGATGAATGATGAATGATATATATGTGATGTATGAGATGTTCATGCTATTGTAATAGGAATCACGACTTGCACGTCGATGAGTATGACAACCGGCAGGAGCCATAGGAGTTGTCTTTATTTTTGTATGACCTGCGTGTCATTGAGAAACGCCATGTAAATTACTTTACTTTATTGCTAAACGTGTTAGCCTTAGTAGTAGAAGTAATAGTTGGCGAGCAACTTCATGGAGACACGATGATGGAGATCATGATGATGGAAATCATGGTGTCATGCCGGTGACAAGATGATCATGGAGCCCCAAGATGGAGATCAAAGGAGCTATGTGATATTGGCCATATCATGTCACTATTATTTTGATTGCATGTGATGTTTATCATGTTTTTGCATCATGTTTACTAGAACAACGGTAGTAAATAAGATGTTCCCTCATAATAATTTCAAGAAAGTGTTCCCCCTAACTGTGCACCGTTGCGACAGTTCGTTGTTTCGAAGCACCACGTGATGATCGGGTGTGTTAGATTCCAACGTTCACAAACAACGGGTCTAAGACAGATTTACACATGCAAACACTCAGGTTGACTTGACGATCCTAGCATGTACAGACATGGCCTTGGAACACAGAAGACCGAAAGGTCAAGCATGAGTCGTATAGAAGATACTATCAACATGAAGATGTTCACCGATGTTGGCTAGTCCGTCTCACGTGATGATCGGACACAGCCTAGTTAACTCGGATCATGTTATACTTAGATGACTGGAGGGATGTCTATCTGAGTGGGAGTTCATTGAATAATTTGATTTAGATGAACTTAATTATTATGAACTTAGTCTAAAAAATTTACAATATGTCTTGTAGATCAAATGGCCAACGTTGTCCTCAACTTCAACGCGTTCCTAGAGAAAACCAAGCTGAAAGACGATGGCAGCAACTATACGAACTGGGTCCGGAACCTAAGGATCATCCTCATAGCTGCCAAGAAAGATTATGTCCTACAAGCACTGCTAGGTGACGCACCTGTTCTCCCTGCAGAACAAGACGTTATGAATGCTTGGCAGACACGTACCGATGATTACTCCCTCGTTCAGTGAGGCATGCTTTACAGCTTAGAACCGGGGCTCCAAAAGCGTTTTGAGAGACACGGAGCAAATGAGATGTTCAAAGAGCTGAAAATGGTTTTTCAAGCCCATGCCCGGGTCGAGAGATATTAAGTCTCCGACAAGTTCTTCAGCTGTAAGATGGAGGAAAACAGTTCTGTCAGTGAGCACATACTCACTATGTCTGGGTTACATAACCGCTTGACTCAGCTGGGAGTTAATCTCCCGGATGACGCGGTCATTGACAGAATCCTTCAGTCGCTTCCACCGAGCTACAAGAGCTTTGTGATGAACTTCAATATGCAGGGGATGGAAAATACCATTCCTGAAGTATTTGCAATGCTGAAATCAGCAGAGGTATAAGTTAAAAAGGAACATCAAGTGTTGATGGTGAATAAAACCACTAAGTTCAAAAAGGGCAAGGGTAAGAAAAACTTCAAGAAGGACAGCAAGGGAGTTGCTGCACCCGACAAGCAAGCTGCCGGGAAGAAGCCAAAGAATGGACCCAAGCCCGAGACTGAGTGTTTTTATTGCAAGGAAAGTGGTCACTGGAAGCGGAACTGCCCCAAATACTTAGCGGACAAGAAGGCCGGCAAAACGAAAGGTATATGTGATATACATGTAATTGATGTGTACCTTACCAGTACTCGTAGTAGTTCCTGGGTATTTGATACAGGTGCAGTTGCTCACATTTGTAACTCAAAGCAGGAGCTGCCGAATAAGCGGAGACTGGCGAAGGACAAGGTGACGATGCGTGTCGGGAATGGTTCCAAGGTCAATGTGATCGCTGTCGGCACGCTACCTCTGCATTTACCTACGGGATTAGTTTTAAACCTCAATAATTGTTATTTAGTGCCAGCTTTGAGCATGAACATTGTATCGGGATCTCGTTTAATTCGAGATGGCTACTCATTTAAATCCGAGAATAATGGTTGTTCTATTTATATGAGAGATATGTTTTATGGTCATGCTCCGATGGTGAATGGTTTATTCTTAATGAATCTCGAGCGTAATGCTACACATATTCATAGTGTGAGTACCAAAAGATGTAAGGTTAATAATGATAGTCCCACATACTTGTGGCACTGCCGCCTTGGTCACATAGGTGTCAAACGCATGAAGAAGCTCCATGCAGTTGGACTTTAAGAGTCTCTTGATTACGAATCATTTGACACATGCGAACCATGCCTCATGGGTAAAATGACCAAGACTTCGTTCTCAGGAACAATGGAGTGAGCAACCAACTTATTGGAAATCATACATACTGATGTGTGCGGTCCAATGAGTGTTGAGGCTCGCGGTGGTTATTGTTATGTTCTCACCCTCACTGATGACTTGAGTAGATATGGGTATGTCTACTTAATGAAACACAAGTCTGAGACCTTTGAAAGGTTCAAGGAATTTTAGAGTGAGGTTGAGAATCAACGTGACAGGAAAATCAAGTTCCTGCGATCAGATCGTGGAGGAGAATACTTGAGTCACGAATTTGGCACACACTTAAGAAAATGTGGAATAGTTTCATAACTCACGCCGCCTGGAACACCTCAGCGTAATGGTGTGTCCGAACGTCGCAATCGCACTCTATTGGATATGGTGCGATCTATGATGTCTCTTACCAATTTACCGTTATCATTTTGGGGCTATGCTTTAGAGACTGCCGCATTCACTTTAAATAGGGCTCCGTCGAAATCCGTTGAGACGACACCGTATGAATTATGGTTTGGGAAGAAACCTAAGCTGTTGTTTCTAAAAGTTTGGGGATGCGATGCTTATGTCAAGAAACTTCAACCTGAAAAGCTCGAACCCAAGTCGGAAAAATGTGTCTTCATAGGATACCCTAAAGAAACTATCGGGTATACCTTCTACCTCAGATCCGAAGGCAAGATCTTTGTTGCCAAGAATGGATCCTTTCTAGAGAAGGAGTTTCTCTCGAAAGAAGTAAGTGGGAGGAAAGTAGAACTTGATGAAGTATTACCTCTTGAACCGGAAAGTGGCGCAACTCAGGAAAATGTTCCTGTGGTGCCTGCACCAATTAGAGAGGAAGTTAATGATGATGATCAAGATACTTCTGATCAATCTCCTACTGAAATTCGAAGGTCCACAAGGACACGTTCCACACCAGAATGGTACGGCAACCCTGTCTTAGAAATCATGTTGTTAGACAACGGTGAGCCTTCGAACTATGAAGAAGCGATGGCAGGCCCGGATTCCGACAAATGGCTGGAAGCCATGAAATCCGAGATAGGATCCATGTATGAAAACGAAGTATGGAATTTGACTGACTTGCCCGTTGAGCGGCGAGCCATAGAAAATAAATGGATCTTTAAGAAGAAGACAGACGCGGATGGTAATGTGACCATCTATAAAGCTCGGCTTGTCGCTAAGGGTTATCGACAAGTTCAAGGGTTGACTACGATGAGACTTTCTCACCGGTAGCGAAGCTAAAGTCCGTCCGAATCATGTTAGCAATTGCCGCATTCTATGATTATGAGATATGGCAAATAGACATCAAAACGGCATTCCTTAATGGTTTCCTTAAGGAAGAATTGTATATGATGCAGCCGGAAGGTTTTGTCGATCCTAAGAATGCTGACAAGGTGTGCAAGCTCCAATGCTCGATTTATGCGCTGGTGCAAGCATCTCAGAGTTGGAACATTCGCTTTGATGAGATGATCAAAGCATTTGGGTTTATGCAGACTTATGGAGAAGCCTGCGTTTACAAGAAAGTGAGTGGGAGCTCTGTAGCATTTCTCATATTATATGTGGATGACATACTTTTGATGGGAAATGATATAGAGCTTTTAGACAACACTAAGGCCTACTTGAATAAGAGTTTTTCAATGAAGGACCTTGGAGAAGCTGCTTATATATTAGGCATCAAGATCTATAGAGACAGATCAAGACGCCTCATAGGTCTTTCACAAAGCACATACCTTGATAAAATATTGAAGAAGTTCAATGTGGATCAGTCTAAGAAGGGGTTCTTGCCTGTGTTGCAAGGTGTGAAATTGAGCTCAGCTCAATGTCCGACCACGGCAGAAGATATAGAAGAGATGAGTGTCATCCCCTATGCCTCAGCCATAGGTTCTATTATGTATGCCATGTTGTGTACCAGACTTGATGTAAACTTTGTCGTAAGTTTGGTAGGTAGGTACCAAAGTAATCCCGGCAAGGAACACTGGACAGCGGTCAAGAATATCCTGAAGTACCTGAAAAGGACCAAGGAAATGTTTCTCGTTTATGGAGGTGATGAAGAGATCGTTGTAAAGGGTTACGTCGACGCTAGCTTCGACACAGATCTGGATGACTCTAAGTCACAAACTGGATACGTGTATATTTTGAATGGTGGGGCAGTAAGCTGGTGCAGTTGCAAGTAGAGCGTCGTGGCGGGATCTACATGTGAAGCGGAGTACATGGCAGCCTCGAAGGCATCGCATGAAGCAATTTGGGTGAAGGAGTTCATCACCGACCTAGGAGTCATACCCAATGCGTCGGGGCCGATCAAACTCTTCTGTGACAACACTGGAGCTATTGCACTTGCCAAGGAGCCCAGGTTTCACAAGAAGACCAGGCACATCAAGCGTCGCTTCAACTCCATTCGTGAAAATGTTCAAGATGGAGACATAGATATTTTTAAAGTACATACGGACCTGAATGTAGCAGATCTGTTGACTAAACCTCTCCCTAGAGCAAAACATGATCAACACCAGAATTCCATGGGTGTTCGATTCATCACAATGTAACTAGATTATTGACTCTAGTGCAAGTGGGAGACTGTTGGAAATATGCCCTAGAGGCAATAATAAAAGGATTATTATTGTATTTCCTTGTTCATGATAATTGTCTTTTATTCATGCTATAATTGTGTTATCCGGAAATCGTAATACATGTGTGAATACATAGACACCAACATGTCCCTAGTAAGCCTCTAGTTGACTAGCTCGTTGATCAACAGATAGTCGTGGTTTCCTGACTATGGACATTGGATGTCATTGATAACGAGATCACATCATTAGGAGAATGATGTGATGGACAAGACCCAATCCTAAACATAGCACAAGATCGTATAGTTCGTTTGCTAGAGTTTTTCCAATGTCAAGTATCTTTTCCTTAGACCATGAGATCGTGTAACTCCCGGATACCGTAGGAGTGCTTTGGGTGTACCAAACGTCACAACGTAACTGGGTGACTACAAAGGTATACTACGGGTATCTCCGAAAGTGTCTGTTGGGTTGACACGGATCAAGACTGGGATTTGTCACTCCGTATGACGGAGAGGTATCTCTGGGCCCACTCAGTAATGCATCATCATAAAGTGACTTGCCAGTAACGAGATCATGCATTACGATACGAGTAAAGTGACTTGCCAGTAACGAGATTGAACAAGGTATTGGGATACCGACGATCGAATCTCGGGCAAGTAACATACCGATTGACAAAGGGAATTGTATACGGGGTTGCTTGAATCCTCGACATCGTGGTTCATCCGATGAGATCATTGAGGAGCATGTGGGAGCCAACATGGGTATCCAGATCCCGCTGTTGGTTATTGACCGGAGAGCCATCTCGGTCATGTCTACATGTCTCCCGAACCCGTAGGGTCTACACACTTAAGGTTCGGTGACGCTAGGGTTGTAGAGATATGAATATGCAGTAACCCGAAAGTTGTTCAGAGTCCCGGATGAGATCCTGGACATCACGAGGAGTTCCAGAATGGTCCGGAGGTGAAGAATTATATATAGGAAGTGTAGTTTCGGCCATCGGGAGAGTTTCAGGGGTCACCGGTATTGTACCGGGACCACCGGAAGGGTCCCGGGGGTCCACCGGGTGGGGCCACCCATCCCGGAGGGCCCCATGGGCCAAAGTGGGGAAGGGAACCAGCCCATAGTGGGCTGGTGCGCCCCCCTTGGCCAACCCCATGTGCCTAGGGTTGGGAACCCTAGGGTGGGGGGCGCCCCACCTGGCTTGGGGGGAACTCCACCCCTTGGCCGCCCCCCCCCTAGGAGATCCCATCTCCGAGGGCCGGCGCCCCCCTAGGGGAGCCTATATAAAGGGGGGAGGGAGGGGCAGCAGTACCCTTGAGTCTTGGCGCCTCCCTCTCCCCTGCTACACCTCTCCCTCTCGCAGTAGAACGGTGAAGCCCTGCTGCGGTGACCCCTTCATCCACCACCACGCCGTCGTGCTCCTGGATCTTCATCAACCTCTCCTCCCCCTTTGCTAGATCAAGAAGGAGGAGACGTCACGCTGACTGTATGTGTGTTGAACGCGGAGGTGCCGTACGTTCGGCGCTAGGATCTCCGGTGATTTGGACCACGTCGAGTACGACTTCCTCATCCCCGTTCTTTGAACGCTTCCGCGCGTGATCTACAAAGGTATGTAGATGCAATCCGATCACTCGTTGCTAGATGAACTCATAGATGGATCTTGGTGAAACCGTAGGAAATTTTTTGTTTTCTGCAACGTTCCCCAACAAGACGCCCTTCCTCAGCCCTGGCGCACTTGGTCGCCAAGTTGAACAGCTCCAGGGATGTGCACGGGTCTTCATGGATCGCTAGCTCTTCCTTCATCTTGACGTCGCGCACGCCGTCGGAGAAGGCTGAGATGATGGCTTCTTCAGTCACTTTGGGGATCTTGAGGCGAGCATAGTTGAAGCACTGGATGTACTTCTACAGGGTTTCTCCCGGCTGTTGCTTGATGCGGCGCAGGTCGCTCACGGCTGGGGGCCGGTCGCGAGTGCCCTGGAAGTTGGCGATGAAGCAGGTGCGCATCTCGCTCCAGGAGGAGATCGTGTCGGGCGCCAGGTTCAGGAGCCAGGTGCGGGCGCCATCCTTGAGCGCCATGGGGAACCAATTCGCCATGACCTTCTCGTCTCCGTTGGCGGCTACGATGCCCATCTCGTAGAGCTATAGGAACGCCACGGGGTCCGCTGTGCCATCATAGCGGGGAGGGAGGTCAGACTTGAACTTGCCTGGCCATGTGACGCCGCGCAGATCGGGAGTGAAGGCGAGGCAGCCCGCCATGGCCACCGGCGCCCCTTGCTGGTGCTGGACTCATTCTTGTAGGTCACGACGCGCCGCCACTAGGAGCAGCACGGGGTTTTGTCGTGGAGGCGCTGGGGCGCGATCTTGGCGCGCCGGCGCTGGGAGCGTGCGAGCACCTTCCTGGGGACGTGGGATCTCCTGGCAGCTCCCTTCTTGCTGCATTGGCGCTAGACATGGAGGGTCTCGTCCTGGGGCTGCGCGCCTTGGAGCCAAGGCACCTTCTTGGGGAGGAGGCGGCGGAGGCACCTTCTGATCCTCGCCCCCTGCACGGGACGGAGGGCGAGGCAGCGAGAGGGATCGCAAGGGGGAGCCCCCTACGGCACTGATGAGCTCGGTGATGCGTGCGAGCCAGTCCTTGTAGAGGTCATCGACGGGGCGATAGTGCAGGAGCACCCGCGCCAAGAGCAGTGAGGCGTGCGCATCCATGGGTGCGCGACGGGCGTGGGACGACGAGCCAGCTGGAGTCAGCGACGTGGTGGCGGTGCGGCCATCCCGCTGCACCGAGGGGTGCTGGGACGAGGACTGTTGCTCGTTCCCCGCCGGACCGGTGGCGGCGTTGGCAGCGGGCAACGGGGAACGACGAGGGGGGCCGCCAACGGGCGCCATCTGGGCGACGTGAGCGGCGTGAGCAGCCCGGCGCTTGGCGTCAGCCATGGACACGACGGAAGATCACACGCGAACAACGGAAGGAAGATTCTGGTGCACCCCTACTTGGCACGCCAAATGTCGGGTTTTGGGTTCCGGCAGACCCTTGAGGTTCAAACACTGGGGTGCATGCGGAGATATCTCCCCTACCGATCTACGTCTGATCCTCTCGTGCGAACTAAGATGAAAATGATGAACGACACCAGAGACACGATGTTTATACTGGTTCGGGCCACCGTTGTGGTGTAATACCCTACTCCAGTGTGTGGTGTGGTGGATTGCCTCTGGGGTTGATGATGGATAGTACAAGGGAAGAACAGCCTCGCGAGAGGTGTTCTCGAGTTGGTGCGATGAACTGCTAGGTTGAGTTCATCGCCTCTCTCTTTCTCTCTGCTAGGGTTCTACCAGATCTCTCGATGTTCTTGGGGTGTCTAGATGTCTAGATGATGTCTCCGGGTCCCTCTCTACTCTATGGTGGCTAGCTCTATTTATAGAGGCCCTAGGCCTCTCCCCAAATAATGAGCGGGAAGGGCGCCAACAATTGGCCATTTTGAAGGGGAACATCTAGTACAAGTTATCCTGACCAAAGGTGGTCTTCGGCTGCCAAAAGCACTGGCGATGACGCCGTCTTGGGCTCCACGGTGACCTCTGTCCTGCCGTCCGGCTGGTCTTGGTCTCATTGCACCGGAATGGTAACCTTTGCCTGATGCCTTGGCCTGTGCTTGCCCCCTTTGCACCAAAGGGGAAACAAGGACACTGTGCAGGTCGGCACCCGCCTGGTCTCGGTCGTCATGGCTTGCATCACCGGTTCCTCGCGAGGTACCCCTACCTTGGTCTCTCCGCCTCCTCGCGAGCCTGCCTGATGAGACTGCCTCTGAGGAAACTTCCTGCTGTCCGCCCCACGAGGCTTGGCCCCTCGCGACGGTCTTTGAGCTTGAGCTGATGAAGATGGGCCGTGCTGGGCCCCCGCTCTAGCCATGCCGCAGGCCGCAGGCAGGCAAGTCTAGGGACCCCCGTTCCCAGAATGCCGACAGCGGTGATGGGTTGGATTAGATTTATCATGTAATCGAGTTAGTTTTGTAAGGGTTTGATCCCTAGTATCCATTATGTTCTGAGATTGATGTTGCTATGACTTTGCTATGCTTAATGCTTGTCACTAGGACTTGAGTGCCATGATTTCAGATCTGAACCTATTATGTTTTCATGAATATATGTGAGTTCTTGATCCTATCTTGCAAGTCTATAGTCACCTATTATGTGTTGTGATCTGTTAACCCCGAAGTGACAATAATTGGGATACTTACCGGTGATGACCGTAGTTTGAGGACTTCATGTATTCACTAAGTGTTAATGCTTTGGTCCGGTACTCTATTAAAAGGAGGCCTTAATATCCCTTAGTTTCCAATAGGACCCCGCTGCCACGGGAGGGCAGGACAAAAGATGTCATGCAAGTTCTTTTCCATAAGCACGTATGACTATATTCGGAATACATGCCTACATTACATTGATGAATTGGAGCTAGTTTTGTGTCACCCTAGGTTATGACTATTACATGATTGATCACATCCAGCATAATTCTCCATCACCTATCCAATGCCTACGAGCTTTCCATATATTGTTCTTCGCTTATTTAGTTTTACGTTGCTATTTTTACCACCACTACAAAACCCAAAAATATTACTTTTGCTACCATTACCTTTTTCCACCATTACCACTACTATCATATTACTTTGCTACTAAACAGGGAGCGCGCCCTCCCCCCTCGTGGGCCCCTCGTGGCTCCACCGACCTATTTCTTTTGCTATCGTCACCGCTACTATCATATTACTTTGCTACTAAATACTTTGCTGCAGATATAAAGTCTTTCAGGTGCGATTGAATTGACAACTCAACTGTTAATACTTGAGAATATTCTTTGGCTCCCTTGTGTCGAATCAATAAATTTTGGGTTGAATACTCTACCCTCAAAAACTGTTGCGATCCCCTATACTTGTGGGTTATCAAGACTATTTTCTGGCGCCGTTGCCGGGGAGTTATAGCGTGGAGTGAATATTCTGGTGTGTTATTGTTTGCTTTATCACTCATTAGTTTTTACTGTGTGCTCTTGTTTTCTATCTTTAGTTATGGGTAGGAAATGCAAAATACCAAAAAAATTAGTTGTACCTACTACACCAATGGTTGAAGAACCACTCAAAATCTATCACACTCCTGAAGCTTTTTTACTTGGATCATCTTTGATCCCTATGTGCTCATGCTGAAACCCCAACTAGCTTAGTTGAGGGAAAATCTTTAGATGAGCATGCTTGTTATGTGCGACACCACTTATCTCAAAAAGGGAAACTTTTAATGGATCAAATTTATCATTTACAATGTTATGCTTGGAATTTATGTGAAATATATGATTTTACTTGTTGGTTTGAAGACCCTAAGAAACACCTTCCCTACCAATGTGAGTTTAGTGATAATGGAATCGTATCTTCGTTTGCTAAAGGTGTTTATAATTACTATGATGTTCAACAAATTGAAGAATTTGTTGCTTTTAAGGGTGCTTATGAAATTGCTTCTTTGATTGGAAAGTATGATGCTACTCTTTACAAATCTGAATTTTTTTCCATACTTAAATATTGTTATGATAATTATGCTTCTAATGCCTATGTTAAACCATATATTGAGGACTCCTCCTCTGTCCAAGAAGAGACTAATATTTTGTAGGAGTCTATGGAAGAAGAAATTGATGAAACTGTGGGCTCATTGGATGAAAAAGATGATAAGAGCGAAGAACAAAAGGAGGAAGAGCGGATTAGCTACCCGTGCCCACCTTCTAATGAGAGTAACTCTTCAACTCATACATTGTTTGATTTCCCTTCGTGCTTACCGAAGGATGAATGCCATGATAATTGCTATGATCCCGTTGATTCATTTGAAATATCACTTTTTGACGAACTTGATGCTTGCTATTCTTGTGGCCAAGATGCCAATATGAATTATGGTTATGGAGATGAACTTGCTATAGTTCCTTATTGTAACACGCACGATACAGCTATATCTCCCAAGTGTCGGAGCACGACTTAGAGGCATAACCGCATAGTAGGCATGTCGCCAGAGGGGTAATCTTTACACATCCCATGTACTGAATAAGAATGGGATAAAGAGTTGGCTTACAATCGCCACTTCAAACAATACATAAATATTGCATTACATCATCCAGAATACAATCAAGGTCCGACTATGTAACCAAAATAAAGACAACCCCAAATGCTAGATCCCCGATAACCCCGACTGGGCTCCACTACTGATCAACTGGAAACGAAACAACACAACGAACATGATCTTCAACGAGCTCCCACTTGAGTTGGGTTGCGTCACCTACACTGGCATCATCAGCACTGATACGTCTCCAACGTATCTAAAATTTTTGATTGCTCCATGCTATATTATCTACTGTTTTGGGCAATATTGGGCTTTATTATCCACTTTTATATTATTTTTGGGACTAACCTATTAACCGGAGGCCCAGCCCAGATTTCTTGTTTTATGCCTATTTCAGTGTTTTGAAGAAAAGGAATATCAGACGGAGTCGAAACGGAACGAAATCAACTTGAGAAGTTATTTTTGGAAGGAAACACACCTGATGGACTTGGACCCCACTTCAAAAGATACGGGAGCTGCCCACGAGGGTGGGGCGCGCCCACCCCCCTAGGGCGCACGCCCCTGCCTCGTGGGTCCCCCGTGGCTCCCCTGACGTGCTTCTTCCGCCTATATATCTCCATATACCCTAAAAACATCCGTGAGCACAATAGATCGGGAGTTCCCCCGCCAGAAGCCTCCGTAGCCACCAAAAACCAATCTAGACCCATTACGGCACCCTGCCGGAGGGGGAAATCTTTCTCCGGTGGCCATCTTCATCATCTCGGTGCTCTCCATGACGAGGAGGGAGTAGTTCTCGCTCGGGGCTGAGGGTATGTACCAGTAGCTATGTGTTTGATCTCTCTCTCTCTCTCTCGTGTTCTTGAGATGATATGATCTTGATGTATCGCGAGCTTTGCTATTATAGTTGGATCTTATGTTTCTCCTCCCCCTCTTCTCTCTTGTAATGAATTGAGTTTCCCCCTTGAGGTTATCTTATCGGATTGAGTCTTTAAAGACTTGAGAACACTTGATGTATGTCTTGTCGTGGATATCTGTGGTCAGAATGGGATACCGCGTGACACTTGATGTATGTTTTGGTGACCAACTTGTGGGTTCATGAACCTGAACCTATGCATAGGGGTTGGCACACGTTTTCGTCGTGACTCTCTGGTAGAACTTTGGGGAACTCTTTGAGGTCCTTTGTGTTGGTTGAATAGATGAATCTGAGATTGTGTGATGCATATCGTATAATCATGCCCATGGATACTTGAGGTGACATTGGAGTATCTAGGTGACATTAGGGTTTTGATTGATTTGTGTCTTAAGGTGTTATTCTAGTACGAACTCTAGGGCTGTTTGTGACACTTACAGGAATAGCCCAACGGATTGATTGGAAAGAATAACTTTGAGGTGGTTTCGTACCCTATCATAATCTCTTCGTTCGTTCTCCGCTATTAGTGACTTTGGAGTGACTCTTTGTTGCATGTTGAGGGATAGTTATGTGATCCAATTATGTTAGTATTGTTGAGAGGACTTACACTAGTGAAAGTATGAACCCTAGGCCTTGTTTCCTAGCATTGCAATACCGTTTACGCTCACTTTTATCACTTGCTACCTTGCTGTTTTTATCATTTCAGATTACAAATACCTTTATCTACTATCCATATACCACTTGTATCACCATCTCTTCGCCGAACTAGTGCACCTATACAATTTACCATTGTATTGGGTGTGTTGGGGACACAAGAGACTCTGTTATTTGGTTGCAGGGTTGCTTGAGAGAGACCATCTTCATCCTACGCCTCCTACGGATTGATGAACCTTAGGTCATCCACTTGAGGGAAATTTGCTACTGTCCTACAAACCTCTGCACTTGGAGGCCCAACAACGTCTACAAGAAGAAGGTTGTGTGGTAGACATCAAGCTCTTTTCTGGCGCCATTGCCGGGGAGGCAAGGAAAGCGGCACTAACACACCTCGTCAACTAAGCTCTTTTCTGGCGCCGTTGTCGGGGAGGTGAGTGCTTGAAGGTATATCTTTAGATCTTGCCATCGAGTCTTTTAGTTTCTTGTTTTATCACTAGTTTAGTTTATAAAAGAAAACTATAAAAAATGGAATTAAGTTTGTCACATACGCTTCACCTTTTTAATATCTTTCGTGAGTATGATGGAAAGGATAATTGCACTCAAGTGCTAGAAGAAGAAATCTATAAAATGTTTGCCACTAAATATTTAAATGATGAGCATGATTGCAATGTTGTTAGTATGAATCCCTTGAATATCCATGATGCTAATGATATGCAAAGCCACAAGCTTGGGGAAGCTATGTTTGATGAAGATGATATTTTTTGTCCCCCAAGCTTTGATGAGCAAATTTACTATGATGAAAGCATGCCTCCTACCTATGATGATTATTGTTATGACACGTATTCTTTAAAGAATAATGATAACCATGAAACTTGTCATCTTGATCTTAATTTTCAATCACATGATAGTTATTTTATTGAGTTTGCTCCCACTATTCCGAGTGAGAAGAATTTTGCTTATGTGGAGAGTAATAAAATTTCTATGCTTGTAGATCATGAAAAGAATGCTTTAGGTGCTGTTTATATTGTTGAATTCATTCATGATGCTACTGAAAATTATTATGAGGGAGGAACATATGCTTGTAGGAATTGCAATAATACCAAGTTTCCTCTCTATGTGCTTAAAATCTTGAAGTTATGCTTGTTTTGCCCCCCTGTGCTAGTTGATTATTGTTCCCATAAGTTGTTTGCTCACAAAATTCCTATGCATAGGAATCATGTTAGACTTAAATGTGGTAGTCATATTCTTCATGATGCTCTCTTTATGTTTGAATTCTTATCCTTTATGTGAGCATCATTGAAATCATCATGCCTAGCTAGGGGCATTAAACGATAGGGCTTGTTGGGAGGCAACCCAATTTTATTTTAGTTCCTTGATTTTTGCTCCTGTTTAGTAATAAATAATTCATCTAGACTCTGTTTAGATGTTGTTTTATGCTTTTAATTAGTGTTTGTTCCAAGTAGAACCTTTGGGAAGACTTTGGGAAAGTCTTGTTGATCATGCTGTAAAAAACAGAAACTTTAGCGCTCACGAGAATTGCTGCCATTTTTATTTGGAGAGTGATATTTAATTAATTCTTTTTTAGATGATTAATAGATAAATTCCTCAGGTCCAGAAATTTATTTGAGAATTTTATGAGTTCCATAAGTATACGTTTGATCCAGATTACTACAGACTGTTCTGTTTTTGACAGATTCTGTTTTTCATGTGTTGTTTACTTATTTTCATGAATCTATGGCTAGTAAAATAGTTTATAACCCATAGAGAAGTTGGAATACAGTAGGTTTAACACCAATATAAATAAAGAATGAGTTCATTACAGTACCTTGAAGTGGTGATTTGTTTTCTTTCGCTAACGGAGCTTACGAGTTTTCTGTTAAGTTTTGTGTTGTGAAGTTTTCAAGTTTTGGGTAAGGATTCGATGGACTATGGAATAAGGAGTGGCAAGAGCCTAAGCTTGGGGATTCCCAAGGCACCCCAAGGTAATATTCAAGTACAACCAAGAGCCTAAGCTTGGGGATGCTTCGGAAGGCATCCCCTCTTTCGTCTTCATTCATCGTAACTTTACTTGAAGCTATATTTTTATTCACCACATGATATGTGTTTTGCTTGGAGCATCAATTTATTTTGTTAGGGCTTGCTTGATGTTATTTAGAACAATTTTTTGCATATTTTATTAAAATAAAAGTGGCATTGATAGCCTTTACTATGCCTATGTTACAAGTATACATGTTGCTGTTTGAAAACAGAAAGTTTACCGCTGTTGCAATAATTCCCTAGAGAAGTCAGAATGTGATAAAATGTTGAAACCTTTTGAATATTAAGATCTGATAAATTTACTACAGTGGGAATTTTCTTTCATAATTTTTGGATCTAGGGAAGTATGGATGTTGCAGCATTCTTTACAGACTATCCTGTTTAGGCAGATTGCTGTTATGTTTGCATTGTTTGCATATGTTTGCTTCTTCAATGATTCTATTTGAGGATAGGACTATTAAATATGCAGAGGCATTTAGTATCCAATGTTTAGTAATAATTTTAGTGATTTTGTACAGTAGAGTATGATAAGGTTATGGCAATGGTTTATACTAACTTATCTCACGAGTCCTTTGTTGAGTTTTGTGTGGATGAAGCTTTTGAGATTTAGGGAGACCGTGATATGAGAGGAATTAAGGAGACACAAAATCTCAAGCTTTGGGATTCCCAAGGCCCCCCAAGATAATATTTCAAGAAGTCTCAAGCATCTAAGCTTGGGTATTCCCCGGTTGGCATCCCACCTTTCTTCTTCAACAACTATCAGTTAGTATCGGTTGATCCTAAGTTTTTGCTTCTTCACATGATGTTTGCTATTATTAGAATGTCATTTTATTTTGCTTTGCTTGATGTTTGAATAAAATACCAAGATCTGAAATTATTAAATGTTAGAGAGTCTTCACATAGTTGCATAATTATTCGACTACTCATTGATCTTCACTTATATCTTTCGGAGTAGTTTGTCATTTGCTCTAGTGCTTCACTTCTATATTTTAGAGCACGGCGGTAGATTTGTTTTATAGAAACAATTGATCTCTCATGCTTCACTTATATTATTTTGAGAGTCTTAAATAGCATGGTAATTTGCTTATAATCCTAATATGCTAGGTATACAAGAAGAATAATAAAATTCTCTTATGAGTGTGTTGAATACTACGAGAAGTTTGATACTTGATAATTGTTTTAAGATATGGAGATGGTGATATTAGAGTCATGCTAGTTGAGTAGTTGTGAATTTGAGAAATACTTGTGTTGAAGCCTGTGATTCCCGTAGCATGCATGTATGGTGAACCGTTATGTGATGAAGTCGGAGCATGATTTTTTTATTGATTGTCTTCCTTATGAGTGGCGGTCGGGGACGAGCGATGGTCTTTTCCTACCAATCTATCCCCCTAGGAGCATGCGCGTAGTACTTTGTTTCGATAACTAATAGATTTTTGCAATAAGTATGTGAGTTCTTTATGACTAATGTTGAGTCCATGGATTATATGCACTCTCACCCTTCCACCATATAACTTCCTCAAAACAGCCACCATACCTACCTATCATGGCATTTCCATAGCCATTCCAAGATATATTGCCATGCAACTTTCCACCGTTCCATTTATTATGACATGCTTCATCATTGTCATATTGCTCTGCATGATCATGTAGTTGACATCGTATTTGTGGCAAAGCCACCATTCATAATTCTTTCATACATGTCACTCATGAGTCATTGCACATCCCGGTACACCGCCGGAGGCATTCATATAGAGTCATATCTTGTTCTAAGTATCGAGTTGTAATTCTTGAGTTGTAAGTAAATAAAAGTCTGATGATCATCATTATTAGAGCATTGTCCCAGTGAGGAAAGGATGATGGAGACTATGATTCCCCCACAAGTCGGGATGAGACTCCGGACAAAAATAAAAGAGGCCAAAGAATCCCAAATAAAAAAAGAAAAAAAAGAGGCCAAAAAAAGAGAAAGGCCCAAATAGAAAAAATTTAAAAAATGAAATGAGAGAAAAAGAGAGAAGGGGCAATGCTACTATCCTTTTACCACACTTTTGCTTCAAAGTAGCACCATGATCTTCATGATAGAGAGTCTCCTATGTTGTCACTTTCATATACTAGTGGGAATCTTTAATTATAGAACTTGGCTTGTATATTCCAATGATGGGCTTCCTCAAAATGCCCTAGGTCTTCGTGAGCAAGCAGGTTGGATGCACACCCACTTAGTTTCTTTTTGAGCTTTCATACACTTATAGCTCTAGTGCATCCGTTGCATGGCAATCCCTACTCACTCACATTGATATCTATTGATGGGCATCTCTATAGCCCGTTGATACGCCTAGTTGGTGTGAGACTATCTTCTCCCTTTTGTCTTCTCCACAACCACCATTCCATTCCACCTATAGTGATATGTCCATGGCTCATGCTCATGTATTGCATGAAGATTGAAAAAGTTTTGAAAAAGTTAGAGTATGAAACAAGTGCTTGGCTTGTCATCGGGGTTGTGCATGATTTAAATATTTTGTGTGGTGAAGATAGAGCATAGCCAGACTATATGATTTTGTAGGGATAGCATTCTTTGGCCATGTTATTTTGACAAGACATAATTGCTTTATTAGTATGCTTGAAGTATTATTATTTTTATGTCAATATTAAACTTTTGTCTTGGATCTTTCAGATCTGAATATTCATACCACAATTAAGAAGAATTACATTGAAATTATGCCAACTAGCATTCCACATCAAAAATTATCTTTTTTATCATTTACCTACTCGAGGACGAGCAGGAATTAAGCTAGGGATGCTTGATACGTCTCCAACGTATCTAAATTTTTTGATTGCTCCATGCTATATTATCTACTGTTTTGGGCAATATTGGGCTTTATTATCCACTTTTATATTATTTTTGGGACTAACCTATTAACCGGAGGCCCAGCCTAGATTTGTTGTTTTATGCCTATTTCAGTGTCTTGAAGAAAAGGAATATCAGACGGAGTAGAAATGGAACGAAATCAACTTGAGAAGTTATTTTTGGAAGGAAACACCCCTGATGGACTTGGACCCCACGTCAGAAGATACGGGAGCTTCCCACGAGGGTGGGGGGCGTGCCCACCCCCCTAGGGCACGCCCCTGCCTCGTGGGGCCCCCGTGGCTCCCATGATGTGCTTCTTCCGTCTATATATCTCCACATACCCTAAAAACATCCGCGAGCACAATAGATCGAGAGTTCTGCCGCCAGAAGCTTCTGTGGCCACCATAAACCAATCTAGACCCATTCCGGCACCCTGCCGGAGGGGGAAATCCTTCTCCGGTGGCCATCTTCATCATCCTGGTGCTCTCCATGACGAGGAGGGAGTAGTTCTCCCTCGGGGATGAGGGTATGTACCAGTAGCTATGTGTTTGATCTCTCTCTCTCTCTCGTGTTCTTGAGATGATACGATCTAGATGTATCGTGAGCTTTGCTATTATAGTTGGATCTTATGTTTCTCCTCCCCCTGTTCTCTCTTATAATGAATTGAGTTTCCCCCTTGAGGTTATCTTATCCGATTGAGTCTTTAAAGACTTGAGAACACTTGATGTACGTCTTGCCGTGGATATCTGTGGTGACAATGGGTTACCGCGTGCCACTTGATGTATGTTTTGGTGACCAACTTGCATGTTCATGAACCTATGCATAGGGGTTGGCACATGTTTTCGTCATGATTCTCCGGTAGAACTTTGGGGTACTCTTTGAGGTCCTTTGTGTTGGTTGAATAGATGAATCTGAGATTATGTGATGCATATCGTATAATCATGCCCACGGATACTTGAGGTGACATTGGAGTATCTAGGTGACATTAGGGTTTTGATTGATTTGTGTCTTAAGGTGTTATTCTAGTACGAACTCTAGGGCTATTTGTGACACTTATAGGAATAGCCCAACGGATTGATTGGAAAGAATAACTTTGAGGTGGTTTCGTACCCTACCATAATCTCTTCATTCGTTCTCTGCTATTAGTGCCTTTGGAGTGACTCTTTGTTGCATGTTGAGGGATAGTTATGTGATCCAATTATGTTAGTATTGTTGAGAGGACTTACACTAGTGAAAGTATGAACCCTAGGCCTTGTTTCCAAGCATTGCAATACCGTTTACGCTCACCTTTATCACTTGCTACCTTGTTGTTTTTATTATTTCATATTACAAATACCTTTATCTACTATCCATATACCACTTGTATCACCATCTCTTCGCCGATCTAGTGCACCTATACAATTTACTATTGTATTGGGTGTGTTGGGGACACAAGAAACTCTTTGTTATTTGGTTGCAGGGTTGCTTGAGAGAGACCATCTTCATCCTACGCCTCCTACGGATTGATAAACCTTAGGTCATCCACTTGAAGGAAATTTGCTACTGTCCTACAAACCTCTGCACTTGGAGGCCCAACAACGTCTACAAGAAGAAGGTTGTGTAGGAGACATCAAGCACCTGTAACTGTTTAAGGTAATCTGTGAGTCACAGGGACTCGGCAATCTCACACCCTCGTGATCAAGACTATTTAAGATTATGGGTAGGAAAAGGGAGTGAGGTGGAGCTGCAATAAGCACTAGCATATATGGCTAACATACGCAAATGAGAGCGAGAAGAGAAGCAATGCAACGGTCTGAACTAGAAGTGATCAAGAAGTGATCCTGAAACTACTTATGATCAAACATAACACAAGAACCGTGTTCACTTCCCGGACTCCGCCGGAAAGAGACCATCACGGCTACACATGCGGTTGATGCATTTTAATTAAGTTAAGTGTCAATTTCTCTACAACCGGACATTAACAAATTCCCATCTGCTCATAACTGCGGGCACGGCTTTCGAAAGTTCAAAACCCTGCAGGGGTGTCCCAACTTAGCCCATCACAAGCTCTCACGGTCAACGAAGGATATTCCTTCTCCCAGGAAGACCCGATCAGACTCAGAATCCCGGTTACAAGACATTTCGACAATGGTAAAACAAGACCAGCAAAGCCACCCGATGTGCCGACAATCCCAATAGGAGCTGCACATATCTCGTTCTCAGGGAAACACTGGATAGGTCAAGCTACGAGTAAAACCAACCCTCAAGTTTCCCGGAGGTGGCCCCACAGGCTGCCCGGTTCGGACCAACACTTAGAGAAGCACTGGCCTGAGGGGGGTTAAAATAAAGATGACCCTTGAGTCTGCAGAACCCTAGGGAAGGTGATAGGTTGTTAGTGCAAATGTAAAACCAAGGTTGGGCCTTGTTGGAGGAGTTTTATTCAAGGCGAACTGTCAAGGGGTTCCCATTATAACCCAACCGCGTAAGGAACGCAAAATCAAGGAACATAACACCGATATGACGGAAACTAGGGCGGCAAGAGTGGAACAAAACACCAGGCATAAGGCCGAGCCTTCCACCCTTTACCAAGTATATAGATGCATTAAGTAGATAAGATATATTGTGATATCCCAAACATATCCATGTTCCAACATGGAACAAACTTCATCTTCACCTGCAACTAGCAACGCTATAAGAGGGGCTGAGCAAAGCGGTAACATAGCCAAACAACAATTTGCTAGGACAAGGTGGGTTAGAGGATTGACAAGGCAACATGGGAGGCATGATATAGCAAGTGGTAGGTATCGTGGCATAGCAATAGAGCAAGCAACTAGCAAGTAAAGATAGAAGTGATTTCGAGGGTATGGTCATCTTGCCTGCAAAGTTCTCCGGGTTGACATAAGCTTGATCCTCGTAAGCATACTCAACAGGTTCCTTGATTACGAACTCGTCTCCCAGCTCTACCCAAGGCAAGAACACAAGTAAAGGAAACCACAATCAACCACGGTGCAATGCGCAAGCAACATGATGCAAAACATGGCATGATATGCGGGATGTGATATGCAATGCACATGCGTGCTCCGGAAGGAAAAGATTGAACCAATCCTCAACTTGGCAAACAAAGTGCGCCGCTGGAAAGATGAGTTGATTTCGGTTGAAATCGATATAAAGATCGCCGGAAATGGATGCAAGGTTTGCAAAAGGCAAGCAAAACAATAATGGCACTATTCTGCGATTAACAACACGATGCCATGTAGAATGCAACAAGAAACTAAGCTACTGCACTCCAACATAGCAACAAAGCACATGGCAGTGATCTACTCAAGATGCTTGACAAAAGATGAACACTAAGCTACGGCTAAATCACACAAGAGCAGGTTCAAACAATCATGGCAAAAGAGCAAAAGATAATAGCATCACAGACTTAGTGAAAATAACAACATGCCAGGAATTAACATCAGGAAGCAATGTTTAGAGCAAGATAACAACATACTACAGGATCAGATCATAGCAATACAAGGCATGGCATGAACCTACTCAAAGCATATAACAAAAGTCCCTTACTGACCATAAGCCAAAAGGGGGCAGAAAATAAGATGGCACCCATGTAAACATAGCAAGTTTCGTTAACAGATTCAGACTTAGCAGAAAACTGGACATGGCAAAAATAGAGTTATGAAGGCATGTTTGCGAGCTCGATACACTCAACACAAGGCATTGCATGACAAAATAAGCATACATCCAGCAAGAAGACATGTTCAAGAAGCTAACCATGGCAAGAACCATCTCATAGCATGCATGGATCAACTACAGCAACCTTGGCAAAATTGATTAACACGTAACCAATCTGCCAGGAACATTTTATAGAAAAAGTAGAGCAAGATTGAGTCATTCTAGGGTACTCCATAATTGCAAACAAAGACATGGATGGATAGAGCATAACCATATGTCAAAATCATCCTTACTGAACCTACTCAAAAGAATCATGGATCTCTCTGTATCAACATGAATACATGGCATTGAAATAACAACAGGAAAAAGACTTAGTGAAATTCTAAGTCTCTGAAATCAGCAACATCACGAGAGCTACTTTGTATGCTTGTGCTAGTCACCACATTGATCACAAAAATACATGGCATACACCCCTGTAAAGATGGCATGGCATAGCCCAAAACAAATGTAGAGCTCATGCCCATATGCAGCACACAATAATTTTGGCAAAAATGACAAATGCTCATGATCTGTTAAGAAACAGGGACTAACATTTTATAGCACTCATGCAATAGTCATTAGGGCATCAAGATGGACTCAAACAAGCATGGTGCAATGGAACAAAATGAAGAGCACATCATGATGAACATTTTGATATATCATGCATGCAAAACGGAGCTACGGTCACGGAGATATAGCATGTTGAACAGGGCTATAAAATGTCACAGATCTGAGACTTAGCAGTTTTCCAGAAAAAAATATGTGAGCGCTAGATAACTAAATGATGCACATGGCGCTGGATAAGGCAAGGCTCACCATGGGCTTCGGCCCAGGACGAAGGAGAACGAGGCGGGCCGGGCGAGGCAGGCCAGCTGCGCCGTAGCGGGGAGGAGGCCCACGCGGGCGCTCGCGGTCGTCGTCCCAATCCTGCCTGGATCGGGGAGGCAGGGGCGGCGGAGCCGCGGCAAGGCGGGGCGAGGACCAGCCGGAAGCGGGCAGATCTGGCCGGCTCCGATCCGGATCCGGCCGGAGGGGGTACCGGCAACAAGGAGGAGGCCGGGCGTAGCGCCGGCGACGGGCGCCGGCGTGAAGGGTGGCAGCGGATCGGGCGCAGGCGCGCCAAACGGCGCGAGTGGCGAATTCGATGGGGCGGCAGCACGGACACGTGCGACTCGGGATGGACATGTCCGGCGGCGGAAGGTAGAAGAAGACTAGGGTTCATCCGCGAAATTTCGGAGGGAGACACATATTTATAGGTAGAGGGAGCTAGGAGAGTCCAAATGAGGTGCGGTTTTCGGCCACGCGATCGTGATCGAACGGCCGAGAGGATGGAGGGAGTTTGGATGGGTTTTGGACAACTTTGGAGGGGTATTGGGCTTCAACACACACGAGGCCTTTACGGTTCCTCGGTTAACCGTTGGAGTATCAAACGGACTCCAAATGGCACGAAACTTCACAGGCGGTCTACCGGTGGTGTACCAAGGCCGCTTGGCAAATCTCGGTCCACTCCAAGAATGTTTAATACCAACACACGAAAAGAGGCAAAAGGAGGGTGCCGGAGGACATAGGAGTGTCGAATTGCAAAACGGACAACGGGGAAAATGCTCAGATGCATGAGACGAACACGTATGCAAATGAGATGCACATGATGACATGATATGAAATGCATGACATGCAAACAAATGACAAGGCAACAACAGCGAATAACTGGAAGACACCTGGCGCAATGGTCTCGGGGCGTTACACTTATATTAAACATGAAATTGCTGCTATTGCACTCACGCATGATAGTCCTATTATCTATTTGAATTCTCCCGACTACACTATATCGGAGAAGTTTGCCCTTATTAAGGATTATATTGATGGGTTGCGTTTTACTACTACACATGATGATTTTGGTAGATATAATATGCATGTGCTTGCTTCTCCTACTTGCAATTATTATGAGGGAGGAACTATATCTCCACATCTCTATGTTTCCCACACGATAAAATTGCAAGAAACTATTTATACTATGCATTGGCCTTTACTATGTGTGCATGAATTGTTCTTTTATGACATGCCGATGCATAGGAAGAGAGTTAGACTTCGTCATTGCTTGATATATGTTGCTTTGTGCTCACTACTAAATGCCAAATCATTGCTAATTCAAATTGGCTTTGATATACCTTGGGATCCGGGTGGATTCATTACTTGAGCACCGTATGTCTAGCTTAATGGCTTTAAAGAAAGCGCTGCCAGGGAGACAACCCGAAAGTTATAGAAAATCGTCTCCATGGAGGATGCTCACTGTGCTCGCGCTGAGCGTCGGGCTGCCCTCGCTGCCCGCATTGCTCATACGGCTCCCGTTGGCGGGCCACCCCGTTGTTCTCCGTCGCCTGTCGCCAACGCCGCCACAGGCCCGGCGGGGAACAAGCAGCAAGCATCCACGCTGCACCACTCGGTGCGGCGGGACGGCCGTACCGCCACTCCATCGCTGACCCCGGCCGGTTCGTCATCCCACGCTCATCGCGCTCCCGTGGACGCGCGGGCCACTTTGTGCATGGCGCACGAGCTCCTGCGCTACCGCCACGTAAACGACCTCTACGAGGTCTTTCTCGACAGCATCGCCGAGCTTGTCAGCACCGCAGGGGGCTCCCCTGCGCCGTCCCTCTCGCTGCCTCGCCCTCCGCCGGCCACGGGCGGCAAGGCCCATGGAGCCCCTCCACCACCTCTGCCCCAAGACAAAGTCTTGGCACCCAGGCGCATGGCCCCACGGTGCGACCTACCGCGTCCGGCGCCCGCGCAAGAATAAAGAAGCTGCCAAGAAGTCCCTCGGCCACGAGAAAACGCCCCCGCGCTCCCTACGCCCCCACAGCAACACCGCGTGCTGCCTACAGCGATGGTGCGCGGACCCCATCAAGGACAAGTTCTCCACCAGTGCAGAGTCCCGGTGACCACGGCAGGCTGCAGCGCCTTCTCCCCTGAGCTATGTAGCTTCGCTTGGCCGGGCAAGTTCAAGTTGGGTTTGCCTACTCGCTATGATGGCACCCCCGACCCCACAGAGTTCCTGCAGCTCTACGAGATGAGCATCGAGGCGTCCAATGGCGATGAGAAGTCATGGCGAACTGGTTCCCCATGGCTCTCAAGGATGGTGCCCGCTCCTAGCTCCTGAACCTGCCTCCAGGATCGATCTCCTCCTAGAACGAGATGCGCGACCGTTTCGTTACCAACTTCTAGGGCACTCGCGACCGCCCACCGGCTGCGGGTGACCTACGCCACATCAAGCAACAACCAGGAGAGACCCTCCAGAAGAACATCCAGCGCTTCAACAACATTCGCCTCAAGATCCCCAAGGTGAAGGATGAGGCCATCATCTCCGCGTTCTCCGATGGCCTCCGCAACATCAAGATGAAGGAGGAGCTCGCCATCCATGAGGAGTTGTGCACGTCTCTGGAGCTGTTCAACTTGGCGACCAAGTGCGCAAGTGCGACATATCAGAATTAATAGCATAAGCAGGTTTAGGTGTCGCAAGCTTACTCAAAAAAGAAGGTGAATCAAGTGCAGAGCTAGATGGCAGTTCCTTACCTCCCCTCGTAGTTGAGGGATAAATCTAGGTTCTTGGATATTTCAAGTTCTTCATAATGATAAGCAGATATAAATCCCAAGTGACTCAACACCAGCAACTGTCAAGACCTCAGAGCCATTCGAGAAGGCCGCTTCGGTTAACCCCCCCAAGCGCAACAACCGGGGCTACGGTCGAGGAGGTGGGCGTGGTGGCAGATGCCAGGATGACCGTGGCCTGCACCAGGAGTGGCACGACTGGCCTCGCGAGGACCGCTGGCGAGATAAGTCTCGCAAGGGCGCCTGGAGGGTTCAGCCTCGTGAGGATCGTCCTCAGGGCAACACCGGTCTCCCTCCACTACCGCCAGCACCAAGAAGGAATGACGACCACCATCAGGATGAGGGGCTAAGGGCTTCCAGGAACCAAATTCCATCGCCTGCAAGTGGCACCTCATCAAGATCAATGCCCGCACCTAGGGCGCCTCCTCTGTCGCATAGGAAGGCGCGCCCGATGCCGTCCTCGGGCAAGGCACGGGGGCTCTCTTCTGGAGGGCCTCAGACCTTGCCAACGTCACGAGGGAGGCGTTCGGGCACCACTTGGAGGCGTGTTTCGCGGCACGTCTCCCTCAGGAGGACACTGGGCAAGGAGCGCCTGGCGCTTTGGAGTTCATCGCCAAGGTATCTCAAGAGCTTCAAGAAGCAAGAGCAATACGCGGCGACCACCGCCCACCTGGCGTTGCCCCCCACCCAGGCAAGGGTGGTGAGCTGCACATCTGCATCGACATATCAGGGCTCAACCGACCCGCATCTCAGGAGCGCTTCTGGCCTTCGCGTGTTGGGCATTCCTAAGGTCCACCTCACAGCTACGTTCGTATGTTGTTCGACCTGCTGAGCGTGGCTGTTGCCTTCCAGCGCAACCTGCGGAGCATCATGACGGGTCAGGAGGCCAGGCAGCACGCAGTCCTGGCGGAGATGGTGACGGTCCTCAAGGAACCGCCTGGACCCCCAGGGCCTCCCGAGGCTCAGGGCCCCGGTGGCTCGTGAGGGGCAACCCCTTCGCCGCGTACCTTCAGCTGCCTCAACACCCCTTCATCAACGGAACCAGGTGACATTTTCCAAGTCCATTTAGCTGGCAGCGCCCAGGGGGCTGCATTATTCTCAGGCCGCATGGGTCCGTCCCTGTGGCATGTGTTCCTTCCTTTTTATGTCTTTAGCTTACCTTGCTGGGGGCGCCCCTCGGGCTGCATCATCCCCAAGCCGCTCGGACAGGACCTAGTGGCGCGTATCGTTCATGCATTTACCTGAGCTAGTTTGCCTTCCATGCTTAATCTACCTATGACCATCACCTGCTTGATTCTCACCCGCCACGGGGGCTACTCACGCTGGCACGACGCTTGTGCTCGGGTCCATCCTTGCAACATCGACAAACCTGAGCGGTCGAGCTCTGGCTCATGGCATGCCCCGCGCACGTCACGTCACCAGGCCCTTAGTGCCTTCATCTCCTCGCGGAGCGACCAGCGGCGGACCGACAACTATAATGGCAAACTGTGTCTCTCCTTGTGCTGGCTTGCAGGAATCTCCTGAAGGCGATGGAAGGTGGGACCATGAGCTCCCTCTTCTCCCATGCAATCCGCTTGCGCGTTAAAAGGGGGGATCCTGAGCATCGCGACTTAGGAGCTCCTACTGGATCTCCAGCCCTCACCCCCTGGCCTTGACCATGGCACGTGACCTGGCATACCAGCAGCGGCTGAGCTCGCTCGAGGGCCGGGACCTGAGGACGCAGAGCACGAAGGAGAGCGTGGAGAAGGGGGATAGGCTCGCATGGGCCTGGCTTAGCTATGCTTCGGGCGCCTATGCACGAATCTGGCGCATCATGAGGAATCAACTCCGGACCGTCAAGATAAGTCCCGAGCCCGGGTTGGCTAAACCGCTTAGGACTAAGAACCATCGTAACCGCAGCCCTGCTGCAGCAACGTCATCCCCCTTTCTTAACTCTCGACGGCTGCTTGAGCGCTAAAGGGGACCTTCTAAGCATCGCGCCTCAGGAACTCTTATTGGACCTCGGGCCGCTCACCTCCTGGCCTTGACCACGGCACGCGACCTGGCATACCAGCGATGGCTGCAGCCTGCCTGGGGACCAGGACCTGTCAACGTAGAGCGCCAAGTCATCGCGAGGTCAGAAAGGGAGACCGAGCTGAAGTAGGACTCGCGCTCGCGCAAGTTCATGATAAGGACAATATTGACAAGCGGCATTACAAAACCTTTACACACCCCCACGGGGCATTTCTTGATTCCTCGCAGGAACAAAAGGCAAGAACTTAGGGAATCCTAACTACACGTGCCCCTGTGGATGACGCCATCATCAACAGTGGGCCACCAGAGGCCGACGCCAACCTCATCCAGATCAGCGGCGGCAGCCTGATGTTGCAGCCCTGCTCCGGGCTCGGCGGGATCTTAGGGGCACGTAGCTGTCGTCGCTCGTCTCCGGGGTCTCGTAGAGCTCGGGAGAATCGCTGGACTCCCAAGTGTCGCCGCTGCTTCCCGAGGAGCCGCTGGCGACGCGGGCAGCAGACCCTGCCCCGGCTGTGGTGCCAGCTTGATGACCCCACCTAGGGCATCACTCTAGATGGCGGCCTTCTGCATCGAAGACCTTGAAGAACAGCATGGAGGCACCGTCTTACACGAAGTGGATCGCCAGGGCGCCCACCGCACGACACACTCGGGCGACCTCACCCCAGCCTCGGGTCATGAAGGAGACGGCCTCAACCTCCACTCCAGTCGCCGGCGTTTCGCAGTCGACGTGCTGCAGCCAAAGCTCGAGGGGCCCCCTCGGCGACATCTCGACTGAGAAGAAGGAAGGGAAGCAGGTCCAAGTGCTTAGGGTTATCGCCACCCATAGCACAAGCTCGCGCGAGGAGTCTGTGGTGTGGACTCTAGGGGCGGTGGCGCGCGCCACCGCGGCACGGCGACCATGGCCATGGCGCGCGTGCCGATGCTCGTCGCCTCTCCCTCCTGAGCCCCCGGCTTGGGCGTACAGGGGTAACGAATACCCGGGAGGGGGCCGCTCGCACCAAGGCCTCGTCACCACCTGCATCGTCGCCTCGTCATGGCGGTGGGCCGGCCTCTTCTTCGGCGGGAGCGGTACGAGCCCGTCGAGGGGAGTCTTTCCTTTCTCCATCGCGGAAAACCTTCGAATGGGCACCATTGGTGTTGGCAATGGTGTGAGGGGGCAGAAGCAAGCGAAATGGGAAGAGATGGGCGACGGGGGCTCCTCCGCCCCCTCCCATTTATAGCAAGAGAAGGCCAACCACCGCCCCCACGATCACAGGTAATGATGGTTTTCCTTGCATGTCGCAGGGACTTGTCAAGTCGGGCAGTTGCCGAGGCAGCGTGGGGAAGTGGAGACGCCCACTTCCTATCAACCGCCACGCGTCGACCAAGGCCACATGCTATTGGGGCCCGTGGCACTCCGCACTTGACCTTTGGCTTCGCCTCGAAGCCAAGCCCGAGCGCGCCTTGGGCCCGGGGGCTACTGTTGGCGTTCTGGGAATGGGGGTCCCCAGACTTGCCTGCCTGCAGCCCATGGCGTGGCTCTGCGGCGGGCCCGAATGGCCCATCTTCACCAACAAGCACTTGATAACCGACAAGTATAGGGGATCGCAACAGTTTTCAAGGGTAGAGTATTTAACCCAAATTTATTGATTCGACACAAGGGGAGCCAAAGAATATTCTCAAGTATTAGCAGCTGAGTTGTCAATTCAACCACACCTGGAAACTTAGTATCTGCAGCAAAGTGTTTAGTAGCAAGGTAATATGATAGTGGTGATAACCGTAGCAAAAGGTAACAGTAGTAAAAACAATGTTTTTGGTATTTTGTAGTGATGATAGCAATACCAACGGAAAAGTAAATAAGTGAAGCACAATACATGGAAAGCTCGTAGGCAATGGATTGGTGATGGAGAATTATGCCGGATGCGGTTCATCATGTAACAGTTATAACCTAGGGTGACACAGAACTAGCTCCAGTTCATTGATATAATGTAGGCATGTATTCCGAACATAGTCATACGTGCTTATGGAAAAGAACTTGCATGACATCTTTTGTCCTACCCTCCCGTGGCAGCGGGGTCCTTACGGAAACTAAGGGATATTAAGGCCTCCTTTTAATAGAGAACCGGAACAAAGCATTAACACATAGTGACTACATGAACTCCTCAAACTACGGTCATCACCGGTAAGTATCCCGATTATTGTCACTTCAGGGTTAACAGATCATAACACATAATAGGTGACTATAGACTTGCAAGATAGGATCAAGAACACTCATATATTGATGAAAACATAATAGGTTCAGATCTGAAATCATGGCACTCGGGCCCTAGTGACAAGCATTAAGCATAGAAAAGTCATAGCAACATCAATCTCAGAACATAGTGGACACTCGGGATCAAACCCTAACAAAACTAACTCGATTACATGATAGATCCCATCCAACCCATCACTGTCCAGCAAGCCTACGATGGAATTACTCACGCACGGCGGTGAGCATCGTGAAATTAGTGATGGAGGATGGTTGATGATGACGATGGTGATGGATTCCCCTCTCCGGAGCCCCGAGCGGACTCCAGATCAACCCTCCCGAGAGGTTTTAGGGCTTGGCGGTGGCTCCGTATCGTAAAACGTGATGATTTCTTCTCTCTGATTTTTTTCTCCCCGAAACTCAATATATGGAGGGGGAGTTGGAGTCGAAGAGGCAACAGAGGGCCCACAAGGTAGGGGGTGCGCCGTAGGGGGGCAGGCGCACCCCCCACCCTTATGGAGAGACGGTGGGCCCCCTGGCCTTCATCTTTGCCAGGTATTTTCCTTATTTTCTGAAAGTGTCTCCGTGAAGTTTCAGGTCATTCCGAGAACGTTTGCTCCTGCACATAAATAACACCATGGTAGTTCTTCTTAAAACAGCGTTAGTCCGGGTTAGTTCCATTCAAATCATGCAAGTTAGAGTCCAAAACAAGGGCAAAAGTGTTTGGAAAAGTAGATACGTTGGAGACGTATCAACTCCCCCAAGCTTAAACCTTTGCTTGTCCTCAAGAAATTCAGTTGACAAACTGAAAGTGATAAAGAAAAACTTTTACAAACTCTATTTGCTCTTGTTGTTGAAATATGTAAAGCCAGCATTCAAGTTTTCAGCAAAGATTATAACTAACCACATTCGCAATAACGCATAGGTCTCAAGTTTACTCATATCAATAGCATAATCAACTAGCAAGCATAATAATAAATCTGGATGACAACACTTTCTCAAACAATCATACTATGATATAACAAGGTGGTATCTCGCTAGCCCTTTTCGAGACCACAAAACATAAATGCAGAGCACCTTTAAAGACCAAGGACTGACTAGACATTGTAATTCATGGTAAAAGAGATCCAGTCAAGTCATACTCAATGTAAATAACAGTAATGAATGCAAATGACAGCGGTGCTCTCCAGCTGGTGCTTTTTAATAAGAGGATGATGACTCGGCATAAAAGTAAATAGATAGCCCTTCGCAGAGGGAAGTAGGGATTGTAGAGGTGCCAGATCTCGGTTTTGAAACAGAGTGAATAATATTTTGAGCGGTATACTTTCATTGTCAACATAACAACCAAGAGATGGCGATATCTTCCATGCTACACACATTATAGGCGTTCCCAAACAGAATGGTAAAGTTTATACTCCCCCTTCCACCAACAAGCATCAATCCATGGCTTGCTCGAAACAACGAGTGCCTCCAACTAACAAGAGTCCCAGTGGGGAGTTTTGTTTGCAATTATTTTGATTTAGTTTGCATAAAGCATGGGACTGGGCATCCTGGTGACCAGCCATTTATCTCGGGAATGAGGAGCGGAGTCCACTCCTCTTGATAATAACCCGCCTAACATGGAAGATACATACAGCCCTAGTTTATACATGAGCTATTTGAGCATACAAAACATGATATTTATTTGAAGGTTTAGAGTTTGGCACATACAAATTTACTTGGAACGGCAGGTATATACCGTATATAGGTAGGTATAGTGGACTCATGTGGAATGACTTTGGGGTTTAAGGGATTGGATGCACAAGCAGTATTCCCGCTTAGTACAGGTGAAGGCTAGCGAAAGATTGGGAAGTGGCCAGCTAGAGAGCGACAACAGTCATGAACATGCATTAAAATTAATCAACACCGAATGCAAGCATGAGTAGGATATAATCCACCATGAACATAAATATCGTGAAGGCTATGTTGATTTTGTTTCAACTACATGCGTGAACATGTGCCAAGTCAAGTCACTTAAATCATTCAGAGGAGGATACCACCCTATCATACCACATCATAACCATCTCAATAGCATGTTGGCACGCAAGGTAAACCATTATAACTCATAGCTAATCAAGCATGGCACAAGAAACTATGATCTCTAGTTGTCATTACAAACATGTTTATTCATAGTAGGACGAATCGAGAATGATGAACTAATCATATTTCCAAAAACAAAAGAGGTCGAGTTCATACCAGCTTTTCTCATCTTAGCCAGACCATCATATAATCATCATTATTGCCTTTCACTTGCATGATCAAACGATGTGAATAATAATAATAGTGCACGTGCATTGGACTAAGCTGGAATCTACAAGCATTCAATAAACATGAGGACAAGGCAATATGGGCTCTTTTATCAGATCAACAATAATGGATATAAGAGCCACTTCAACAATTTAATTATGGTCTTCTCCTATCGACCCCCAAAGAAAAGAAAAGAAATAAAACTATTTACACGGGAAAGCTCCCAACAAGCAAAAGAAGAACAAGAAATCTTTTTGGGTTTTCTTTTTAATTACTACTACAAGCATGGAAAGTAAACTAATTAAAAGCTACAACTAATTTTTTTGATTTTTTTCTTAAGGTTTATTAAACACACAAGAAGAAAGCATAAAAAGGAAAGTAAACTAGCATGGATGATACAATGAAAAAGTATGAGCACCGACATCTAGCAATGAGTGTGTGAGCATAAATGTAATGTCAGTGAGAAAAACGTACTCCCCGAAGCTTAGGATTTTGGCCTAAGTTGGTCTATGGCCACGGCTGGCCTGGCGGATATCCATAATAATAGTTGTTGGGGTCGTACTGTGATGCAGCAGCTATCACCTGCTGAGCTGCAGCGTGGCAACGAGCGGCCTCCTCTCTCCTCTCGTACTCATCTGCCTCCTCTCTGGTAATAGTATATCCTCCTCTTTCCTGATAATCAAAGAAAGCAGGAGTAGGGAGAGTAATACAGATAGCATGGTGTCTGTCAAAGATTAGTCGATACTGGAGAGGTGATTCGTTCCTCTCGACAAACTGATGGTGAACCGTAGCATTAAAATCTATATAGGGAGGAGGTAATTCAATATCATCTTCACGCACATCTATACCAAGAAAATTAGCTACGTGGGTTGCATAAATTCCACCAAAGAAATCTCCATTACGTCTATTAAGATGCAACCTACGTGCAACAATGGCTCCCAAATTATATGATTTGTCTCCTAACACAGCACTCCTAAGAATACTAAGGTCAGGGACACACACGTGACATGCTTCATCTTTACCATTTATGCATCTGCCTATGAAGAGAGCAAAATAATGTATGGCAGGAAAGTGAATGCTCCCTATGGTAGCTTGTGTAATATCTCTAGATTCTCCCACAGTTATATCAGCAAGAAATCTCTAAATTCAGATTTGCGAGGATCCCTTATACTACCCCAATGTGGAAGTTTGCATGCAGTGGTAAAATCCTCTAAGTCCATGGTATAAGATTTATCATAAAGATCAAACAGGACAGTTGGAGAATTACGTGAAGTGAAAATTCAAACCTCCTCACAAGAGGTACTGGTGAGGTTGTGATACTGGTTGCACTCTCTTCCTCGGAGCTCACGAGATCAGCGTTAGGCAAATATGCGTTGAATTCATCCTTATTCCCGCTCGATCCATAAATGTTCTAAGAAGGCCATCACAAGGACGCACTGGAGCGTCTCTTGGTGGCTCTTCATCAGCATCACGCATTGCAAGCCTGGGTCCTTGCTTCCTTGAAGAATCACCTTCGAACATTTTCCTAAGCATTTTCTCCTCTGAAAAATTCTGAATTTTTTTAGTAACTTCAAAATAAAGGTAAACCAAACTCAATAATATTGATAGCAACTACTCCTACAAGTGCCTAGAGCCTATATCATGCATCAAAAGTACTTTTGACCATATAAATTGACATGCAAGCTCAAGAACAGGGTCAACTAAGCAGCAAAATTGCAATGAATAAAGCAGTAGAAAAAACTAATTGGACCAATGGAGGAGTCACATACCAAGGAACAATCTCCTCAAGCAGTTTTGTGAGAGGTGCTTTGAGCAAGGAGATCGAAAATGGCAGCAAGATGAGCTAGAACTCATGCTTGAGCTGGTTATTCATGTTTGTGGGAGGAAGATGAAGTGTGTGGGTGCAGGAATAAGTGGATGAGGGCCACCGTGAGCCCACGAGGCAGGGGGCACGCCCTAGGAGGGTGGGCGCGCCCTCCACCCTCGTGGCAAGGTGGTTGGCCCCCATGGTGTGTTCTTCGTTCCATAAATCCTCAAATATTCTAAAAAATCATATTTAATTTTCAGGGCATTTGGAGAACTTTTATTTTCGAGATATTTTTATATTGCACGGATAATCAGATAACAGACAGAATTTTTTTTATTTTATTTTATTTAATATAAATAACAGAAAGTAAAAGTGGGGCACAGAAGGTTGTGCCTTCTAGTTCCATCCATCTCATGATCATCAAAATGAATCCACTAACAAGGTTGATCAAGTCTTGTTAACGAACTCATTCCGAATAACATGGAACCGGAGAAATTTCGAATAACACTATGTTACCTCAACGGGGATATGCACATCCCCAATAATAAGAATATCATATTTCTTCTTGACAGTAGGTAGAGGAAATTCAAAACCTCCAAATATAATCGATGGAATTTTTCCAATAGAGTTGTTACTATGAACTTGAGGTTGTTTCCTCGGAAAGTGTACCGTATGCTCATTACCATTAACATGGAAAAGTGACATTGCCTTTAGTGCAATCAATAACAGCCCCTGCAGTATTCAAAAAGGTCTTCCAAGAATAATAGACATACTATCGTCCTCGGGAATATCAAGAATAACAAAGTCCGTTAAAATAGTAACGTTTGCAACTACAACAGGCACATCCTCACAAATACCGACAGGTATAGCAGTTGATTTATCAGCCATTTGCAAAGATATTTCAGTAGGTGTCAACTTATTCAAATCAAGTCTACGATATAAAGAGAGAGGCATAACACTAACACCGGCTCCAAGATCACATAAAGCAGTTTTAACATAGTTTCTTTTAATGGAGCATGGTATAGTTGGGTACTCCTGGATCTCCAAGTTTCTTTGGTATTCCACCCTTAAAAGTATAATTAGCAAGCATGGTGGAAATTTCAGCTTCCGGTATCTTTCTTTTATTTGTAATAATATCTTTCATGTACTTAGCATAAGGATTGGTTTTGAGCATATCAGTTAATCGCATACGCAAAAAGATAGGTCTAATCATTTCAGCAAAGCGCTCAAAATCCTCATCATCCTTTTTCTTGGATGGTTTGGGAGGAAAAGGCATGGGTTTCTGAACCCAAGGCTCTCTTTCTTTACCATGTTTCCTAGCAACAAAGTCTTTCTTATCATAACGTTGATTCTTTGATTGTGGGTTATCAAGATCAACAGCAGGTTCAATTTCTATATCATTATCATTACTAGGTTGAGCATCATCATGAACATTATCATTAACATTATCACTAGTTTCAGGTTCATTACCAGATTGAGTTTCAGCATCAGAAATAGAAATATCATTTGGATTCTTAGGTGTTTCAGCAATAGGTTCACTAGAAGCATGCAAAGTCCTATCATTTTTCTTTTTCTTCTTTTTAGAAGAACTAGGTGCATCTATATTATTTCTCTGAGAATCTTGCTCAATTCTTTTAGGATGGCCTTCAGGATACAAAGGTTCCTGAGTCATTCTACCACCTCTAGTCATAACTCTAACATCATTATCATTATTCTTACTGTTCAATTCATTGAGCAAATCATTTTGAGCTTTAAGTACTTGTTCTACTTGAGTGGTAACCATAGAAGCATGTTTACTAATAAGTTTAGTTCACTTTGACATTAGCCATATAATCACCCAAGTGTTCCAAGCATATTTGAATTGTATTTTAATTGTCTACCAAAGTAAGCATTAAAATCTTCTTGCTTAGCCATATATTTATCAAACTCATCTAAGCATGGGCTAGCAAACTTAGTAAACGGGATTACAGCTTTATCATATCTATAGAGAGAATTTACCATTACTACCTGTGTCAGGTTATCAAGACCATGAGTTTCTTCAATGGGTAAAGGATTTGGATTATATGTTACTTCAATAGGCGGTAAATTAAGACTATGTATTTCTTTAATAGGAGGTAAATTCTTAACATCTTCAGCTTTAATACCTTTTTGTTTCATAGATTTCTTTGCCTCTTGCATATCTTCAGGACTGAGAAATAGAATACCTCTCTTCTTCGGAGTTGGTTTAAGAATAGGCTCAGGAATTGGCTCTAGAGGTGTCCAATTATTTTCATTTGCCAACATATTATTCAATAGAATTTCAGCTTCATCCGATGTTCTTTCCCTGAAAACAGAACCAACACAACTATCCAGGTAATCTCTGGAGGCATCGATTAGTCCATTATAAAATATATGAAGTATTTCAGTTTTTAAGAGGATGATAAGGCAAAGCATTAAGTAATTGGAGAAGCCTCCCCCAAGCTTGTGGGAGACTCTCTTCATCAATTTGCACAAAATTATATATATCCCTTAAAGCAGCTTGTTTCTTATGAGCAGGGAAATATTTAGCAGAGAAGTAATAAATCATATCATGGGGACTACGCACACAACAAGGATCAAGAGAATTAAACCATATCTTAGCATCACCCTTTAATGAGAACGGAAATATTTTAAGAATGTAAAAGTAGCGAGTCCTCTCATCTTTAGTGAACAGGGTAGCTATATCATTCAATTTAGTAAGATGTGCCACAACAGTTTCAGATTCATAACCATGAAAAGGATCAGGCTCAACCAAAGTAATTATATCAGGATCAACAGAGAATTCATAATCCTTATCACTAACAAAGATAGGTGAAGTAGCAAAAGCAGGGTAAGGTTTCATTCTATCATTTAGAGATTGCTTACTCCATTTAGCTAATAATTTTTTAAGTTTAGTTCTATTTTTGCAAGCTAAAATGGCTAAAGAAGCATCTTGATCAAATACATAACCCTTAGGAATAGCAAGTGGTTTTTCATCATCACTTTCATCAGTATCATCAGATTCAATATTTTCAATTTCTCTAGCCCTAGCAAGTTGTTCATCAAGAAAAGCACTAAGTGGCACAGTAGTATCAGGCATAGAGGTAGTTTCATCATAAGTATCATGCATAGCAGAAGTGGCATCATCAATAACATGCGACATATCAGAACGAATAGCAGAAGCAGGTGTAGGTGTCGCAAACTTACTCATAACAGAAGGTGAATCAAGTGCAGAGCTAGATGGCAGTTCCTTACCTCCCATCGTAGTTGAGGAATAGATCTTGGTTTTTGGATCTCTCAAGTTCTTCATAATGATAAGCAGATATATATATCACTCAAAGAATAGAGCTATGCTCCCCGGCAATGGCGCCAGAAAATAGTCTTGATAACCCATAAGTATAGGGGATCGCAACAGTTTTCGAGGGTAGAGTATTTAACCCAAATTTATTGATTCGACACAAGGGGAGCCAAAGAATATTCTCAAGTATTAGCAGCTGAGTTGTCAATTCTACCACACCTGGAAACTTAGTATCTACAACAAAGTGTTTAGTAGCAAGGTAATATGATAGTGGTGATAACGGCAGCAAAAGGTAACCATAGTAAAAACAATGTTTTTGGTATTTTTTGTAGTGATGATAGCAATAGCAACGGAAAAGTAAATTAGTGAAGCACAATATATGGAAAGCTCGTAGGTAATGGATTGGTGATGGAGAATTATGCCGTATGCGGTTCATCATGTTACAGTCATAACCTAGGGTGACACGGAACTAGCTCCAGTTCATTGATATAATGTAGGAATGTATTCCTTACATAGTCATACGTGCTTATGGAAAAGAACTTGCATGACATCTTTTGTCCTACCCTCCCGTGGCAGCGGGGTTCTTACGGAAACTAAGGGATATTTGTTGGGGATCGTAGAAGAAATTTAAAATTTTCTACGCATCACCAAGATCAAGCTATGGAGTAATCTAGCAACAAGGGGAAGGGGAGTGCATCTACATACCCTTGTAAATCGCTAAGCGGAAGCGTTGCAAGAAGGCGGATGAAGGAGTCGTACTCGTAGCGATTCAGATCGCGGTTGATTCCGATCTAAGCGCCGAACAACGGCGCCTCCGCGTTCAACACACGTGCAGCTCGGTGACGTCTCCTACGCCTTGATCCAACAAGGGGAGAAGGAGAGGTTGGGAAGACTCTGTCCAGCAGCAGCACGATGGCATGGTGGTGGTGGAGGAGCGCGGGACTCCACCAGGGCTTCGCCAAGCACTACGAGAGACGAGGAGGGAGAGGGTAGGGCTGCGCCAACAGGGGAAGAACTTCGTGTGTTGGGCTGCCCCTTTGCCTCCACTATATATAGGGGGAGAGGGAGGGCTGCGCCCCCACCTAGGGTTTCCACCCTAGGGGTGGCGGCAGCCCCCAATCCCCATCTGGGGTGGCGGCCAAGTGGGGGGGAGAGGGAGGCGCACCAGGCATGGGCCTTAGGGCCCATCTGCCCTTAGGGTTTGCCCCCCTCTTCTCTCTAGGCGCATGGGCCTTGGTGGGGAGGCACCCCACCCACGTAGGGGCTGGTCCCTTCTCACACTTGGCCCATGTATGCCTCCGGGGCCCGTGGCCCCTCCCGGTGGACCCCCGGACCCCTCCGGTGGTCCCGGTACACTACCGGTGATGCCCGGAACACTTCCGGTGGCCAAAACCATACTTCCTATATATCAATCTTTACCTCCGGACCATTCCGGAACTCCTCGTGACGTCCGGGATCTCATCCGGGACTCCGAACAACATTCGGTAACCGCGTACATACTTTCCCTATAACCCTAGCGTCATCGAACCTTAAGTGTGTAGACCCTACGGGTTCGGGAGTCATGCAGACATGGCCGAGACAACTCTCCGGTCAATAACCAACAGCGGGATCTGGATACCCATGTTGGCTCCCACATGCTCCACGATGATCTCATCGGATGAACCACGATGTCAAGGATTCAATCAATCCCGTATACAATTCCCTTTGTCTATCGGTACGATACTTGCCCGAGATTCGATCGTCGGTATCCCGATACCTTGTTCAATCTCGTTACCGGCAAGTCTCTTTACTCGTTCCGTAACACATCATCCCGTGATCAACTCCTTGGTCACATTGTGCACATTATGATGATGTCCTACCGAGTGGGCCCAGAGATACCTCTCCGTTACACGGAGTGACAAATCCTAGTCTCAATTCGTGCCAACCCAACAGACACTTTCGGAGATACCTGTAGTGCACATTTATAGCCACCCAGTTACGTTGTGACGTTTGGCACACCCAAAGCACTCCTACGGTATCCGGGAGTTGCACAATCTCATGGTCTAAGGAAATGATACTTGACATTAGAAAAGCTTTAGCATACGAACTACATGATCTTGTGCTAGGCTTAGGATTGGGTCTTGTCCATCACATCATTCTCCTAATGATGTGATCCTGTTATCAACGACATATAATGTCCATGGTCAGTAAACCATAACCATCTATTGATCAACGAGCTAGTCAACTAGAGGCTTACTAGGGACATGGTGTTGTCTATGTATCCACACATGTATCTGAGTTTCCTATCAATACAATTCTAGCATGGATAATAAACGATTATCATGAACAATGAAATATAATATAATAATAACTAATTTATTATTGCCTCTAGGGCATATTTCCAACAGTCTCCCACTTGCACTAGAGTCAATAATCTAGTTCACATCACCATGTGATTAACACTCATAGGTTACATCACCATGTGACCAACATCCAAAGAGTTTACTAGAGTCACTAATCTAGTTCACATCACTATGTGATCATGTTATGCTTGTGAGAGAGGTTGTAGTCAACGGGTCTGCCATATTCAGATCCCTATGTATTTCGTAAAACTTGATGTCATATCGTAGATGATGCTACCACGTTCCACTCGGAACTATTCCAAATTGTTTCTCCATTATACGTATCCGGTATCTCTACTTAGAGCTACCTGGATATGTGTCAAGCTTGCATCGACGTAACTCTTTACGTCGAACTCTTTATCACCTCCATAACCGAGAAACATTTCCTTATTCCTCTAAGGATAATTTTGACCGCTATCTGGTGATCCACTCCTAGATCACCTTTGTACCCTCTTGCCAGACATGTGGCAAGGCACACATCAGGTGCGGTACTCAGCATGGCATACCGTATAGAGCCTATGACAAAAGCATAGGGGACGACCTTCGTCCTTCCTCTTTCTTCTACCGTGGTCAATCTTTGAGTCTTACTCAACTTCACACCTTACAACTCAGGTAAGAACCCCTTCTTTGACTGATCTATTTTGAACTCCTTCAAAAACATGTCAAGGTGTGCGTTCTTTGAAAGTATCATCAGGCGTCTTGATCTATCTCTATAGATCTTGATGCCCAATATGTAAGCAGCTTTATCCAGGTCTTCCTTTGAAAATCACTCTTCAAACAACCGTTTATGCTTTCCAGAAATTCTACATTATTTCGGATCAACAATATGTCATCCACATATACTTATCAGAAATGTTGTAGTGCTCCCACTCACTTTCTTGTAAATACAAGTTTCTAGCAAACATTGTATAAACCTAAAAGCTTTGATCACTCCATCAAAGCATATATTCTGACTCCGAGATGCTTGCTCTAGTCCATAGAAGGATTGCTGGAGCCAGCATACCTTTTAGCATCCTTAGGATCGACAAAACCTTTTATTGTATCACATACAACTTTTCTTACGAAAACTGGTAAGAAAACTTGTTTTGACATCCATCTGTCAGATTTCATAATCGAAAAATACAGCTAATGCTAACATGATTCCGACGGACTTAAGCATCGCTACGGGTGAGAAATTCTCATCGTAGTCAACTCCTTGAACTTGTGAAAAGACTCTTTCCCACAAGTCGAGCTTCATAGACGGTAACATTACCGCCCACGTCCGTCTTCTTCTTAAAGATCCATTTATCTCAATGGCTTGCCGATCATCGGGCAAGTCCACCAAAGTCCATACTTTGTTCTGATACATGGATCCTATCTCGGATTTCATGGCTTCTAACCATTTGTCGGAATACGGGCCCACCATCGCTTCTCCATAGCTCGTAGGTTCATTGTTGTCTAACAACATGATATCTAAGACAGGATTACCGTACCACTCAGGAGTAGTACATATCCTTGTCGACCTACGAGGTTCGATAGCAACTTGATCCGAAGCTTCATGATCACTATCATTAACTTCCTATTCAACAGACGTAGGCGCCACAGAAAACATCTTTCTGTGTTGCATCACTCTCTGGTTGAAGTAAAGGTTCGACAACCTCATCAAGTTCTATCTTCCTCCCACTCAATTCTTTCGAGAGAAACTCCTTCTCGAGAAAGGACCCGTTCTTAGCGACAAACAATTTGCCCTCGGATCTGAGATAGAAGGTATACCCAACTGTCACCTTTGGGTATCCTATGAAGATGTGTTTGTCCGCTTTTGGGTTCGAGCTTCTCCGGCTGAAGCCTTAAGCATCGCAGCCCCAAACATTAAGAAACGACAACTTTGGTTTCTTGCCAAACCATATTCATACGACGTCGTCTCAACGGACTTAGATGGTGTCCTATCTAAAGTGAATGTAGCTGTCTCTAACGCATATCCTCAAAATGAAAATGGTAGATCGGTAAGAGACATCATAGATCGCACCATATCTCATAAGGTTCGATTACGACGTCCGGACACACCATTACCCTGTGGTGTTCCAGGTGGCTTCAACTGCGAAACAATTCCACAATGTCTTAAGTGATTGCCAAACTCATAACTCAGAAATTCTCATCGATCAGATCATAGGAATTTGATCTTCTTGTTATGATGGTTCTTAACTTCACTCTGAAACCGTTTGAACTTTTCAAATGTTTCAGACTTGTGCTTCATTAAGTAAATATACCTATATCTACTCAAATCATTAGTGAAGATGAGAAAATAGCGATATCCACCACACGCTTCAATTCTCATTGGATCACACAGATCAGCATGTATGATTTCCAACAAGTCACTTGCCCATTTCATTGTACCTGAAAATGGGGTCTTATTCATCCTGCCCATGAGGCATGGCTCGCATGCGTCAAGCGATTCAAAATCAAGTGACTCCAAACATCCATCGACATGGAGTTTCTTCATGCATCTTACGCCAATATGACCTAAGCGGCAGTGCCACAAGAAAGTGGTACTATCATTATTAACTCTACATCTTTTGGCGTTAATATTATTATCATGTGTATTATTATGATCGAGGTTCAATAAACCATTGGGTGCATGACCATAAAGGTATTATTCATGAAAATAGAATAACCATTATTCTCTAACTTGAATGAATAATCGTATTGCAATGAACATGATCTAATCATATTCATGCTCAATGTAGACACCTGATAACATTTATCTAGGTTCAACACTAATCCCGAAGGCAGATGGAGCGTGCGATGGTGATCTTATCAACTTTGGAAACACTTCCAACACACATCGTCACCTCGCCCTTAGCCAGTCTCCGTTTAGTCCGTAGCTTTTGCTTCAAGTCACCAATAATAGCAACTGAACCGGTATCCAATACCCAGGTGCTACCAGGAGTACTAGTGAGGTACACATTAATAACACGTATATACTTTGTTGAAGTTGCTAGCCTTCTTATCTACCATGCATTTGGGGTAATTCCGCTACCAGTGACCGTTCCCCTTACAATAGAAGCACTTAGTCTCGGGTTTGGGTTCAACCTTGGGTTCCTTCACTGGAGCGGCAACTGGTTTGCCATCCATGAAGTTTCCCTTCTAGCCCTTGCCCTTCTTGAAACCAGTGGTCTTGTTAAACCATCAACACTTGATGCTCCTTCTTGATTTCTACCTTTTGCGGTCTTAAGCACCGCGAACAGCTCCGGGATCAACTCCATCCCTTGCATGTCATAGTTCATCACGAAGATCTAGTAGCTTAGTGATAGTGGCTAGAGAACTCTATCAATCACTATCTTATCTGGAAGTTTAACTCCCACTTGATTTAAGTGATTGTAGCACCCAGACATTCTGAGCACATGCTCACTAGCTGAGCTATTCTCCTCCATCTTGTTGGCAAAAGAACTTGTCAGAGGTCTCATACCTCTCAACACGGGCATGAGCCTGAAATCCCAATTTCAGCTCTTGGAACATCTCATATGTCTTATGGCGTTCAAAACGTCATTGGAATCCCGATTCTAAGCCGTAAAGTATGGTGCACTAAACTATCAAGTAGTCATCAGGATGTGTCTGTCAGGTGTTCACAACATCCACAGACGACGTTGTAGGGGTTTGCACATCGAGCGGTGCATCAAAGACGTAAGCCTTCTGTGTAGCAGTGAGGACACTCCTCGGACTACGGACCCAGTCCGCATCATTGCTTACAATATCTTTCAACTTGGTCTTTCTCTAGGAACGTATTGAAACAGGGAGCTACAACGTGAGCTATTTATCTACAACATATTTGCAAAGACAATTTAGACTATGTTCATGATAATTAAGTTCATCTAATCAAATTATTTAATGAACTCCCACTCAGATAGACATCCCTCTAGTCATCTAAGTGAAACATGATCCGAGTCAACTAGGCCGTGTCCGATCATCACGTGAGACGGACTAGTCAACATCGGTGAACATCTTCATGTTGATCGTATCTTCTATACGACTCATGCTCGACCTTTCGGTCTTCCGTGTTCCGAGGCCATGTCTGTACATGCTAGGCTCGTCAAGTCAACCTAAGTGTATTGCGTGTGTAAATCTGGCTTACACCCGTTGTATTCGAACGTTAGAATCTATCACACCCGATCATCACGTGGTGCTTCGAAACAACGAACCTTCGCAACGGTGCACAGTTAGGGGGAACACTTTCTTGAAATTATTGCGAGGGATCATCTTATTTAAGCTACCGTCGTTCTAAGCAAATAAGATGTAAAACATGATAAACATCACATGCAATCAAATAGTGACATGATATGGCCAATATCATTTTGCTCCTTTTGATCTCCATCTTCGGGGCTCCATGATCATCGTTGTCACCGGCATGACACCATGATCTCCATCATCGTGTCTTCTTGAAGTTGTCTCGTCATCTATTACTTCTACTACTATGGCTAACGCTTTAGCAATAAAGTAAAGTAATTACATGACGTTTATGTTGACACGCAGGTCATAAATAAATTAAGACAACTCCTATGGCTCCTGCCGGTTGTCATACTCATCGACATGCAAGTCATGATTCCTATTACAAGAACATGATCAATCTCATACATCACATATATCATTCACCACATCCTTTTTGGCCATATCACATCACAAGGCATATGCTGCAAAAACAAGTTAGACGTCCTCTAATTGTTGTTGCAAGTTTTACGTGGCTGCTATAGGTTTCTAGCAAGAACGTTTCTTACCTACGCCAAAACCACAACGTGATATGCCAATTTCTATTTACCCTTCATAAGGACCCTTTTCATCGAATCCGATCCAACTAAAGTGGGAGAGACAGACACCTGCTAGCCACCTTATGTAACTAGTGCATGTCAGTCGGTGGAACCAGTCTCACGTAAGCTTACGTGTAAGGTCGGTCCGGGCCGCTTCATCCCACGATGCCGCCGAATCAAGATAAGACTAGTAACGGCAAGTAAATTGACAATATCGACGCCCACAACTGCTTTGTGTTCTACTCGTGCATAGAAACTACGCATAGAACTTGGCTCTAATACCACTGTTGGGGATCATAGCAGAAATTTAAAATTTTCTACGCATCACCAAGATCAATCTATGGAGTAATCTAGCAACAAGGGGAAGGGGAGTTCATCTACATACCCTTGTAGAACGCTAAGAGGAAGCATTGCAAGAACGCGGATGAAGGAGTCGTACTCGTAGCGATTCAGATCGCGGTTGATCTAAGCGCCGAACAACGGTGCCTCCGCGTTCAACACACGTGCAGCCCGATGACGTCTCCTACGCCTTGATCCAGCAAGGGGAGAAGGAGAGGTTGGGAAGACTCCGTCCACCACCAGCATGACGGCGTGGTTGTGGTGGAGGAGCGCGGGACTCCAGCAGGGCTTCGCCAAGCACTACGAGAGACGAGGAGGGAGAGAGGTAGGGCTGCGCCAACAGGGGAAGAACTTCGTGTGTTGGGCTGCCCCTATGCCTCCACTATATATAGGGGGGAGGGAGGGCTGCGCCCCCACCTAGGGTTTCCACCCTAGGGGTGGCGGCAGCCCCCAATCCCCATCTAGGGTGGCGGCCAAGTGGGGGGGAGAGGGAGGCGCACCAGCATGGGCCTTAGGGCCCATCTGCCCTTAGGGTTTGCCCCCCTCTTCTCTCTAGGCGCATGGGCCTTGGTGGGGAGGCGCCCCAGCCCACCTAGGGGCTGGTCCCTTCTCACACTTGGCCCATGTATGCCTCCGGGGCCCGTGGCCCCTCCCGGTGGACCCTCGGACCCCTCCGGTGGTCCCGGTACACTATCGGTGATGCCCAGAACACTTCTAGTGGCCAAAACCATACTTCCTATATATCAATCTTTACCTTCGGACCATTCTGGAACTCCTCGTGACGTCCGGTATCTCATCCGGGACTCCGAACAACATTCGGTAACTGCGTACATACTTTCCCTATAACCCTAGCATCATCGAACCTTAAGTGTGTAGACCCTACGGGTTCGGGAGTCATGCAGACATGGCCGAGACAACTCTCCGGTCAATAACTAACAGCGGGATTTGGATACCCATGTTGGCTCCCACATGCTCCAGATGATCTCATCGGATGAACCATGATGTCAAGGATTCAATCAATCCCGTATACAATTCCCTTTGTCTAGCGGTATAGTACTTGCCCGAGATTCGATCGTCGGTATCACGATACCTTGTTCAATCTCGTTACCGGCAAGTCTCTTTACTCGTTCCGTAACACATCATCCCGTGATCAACTCCTTGGTCACATTGTGCACATTATGATGATGTCCTACCGAGTGGGCCCAGAGATACCTCTCCATTACACGGAGTCACAAATCCCAGTCTCGATTCATGCCACCCAGTTAGTGCACCTTTATAGCCACTCGGAGATACCTGTAGTGCACCTTTATAGCCACCCAGTTACGTTGTGACGTTTGGCAGACCCAAAGCACTCCTACGGTATCCAGGAGTTGCACAATCTCATGGTCTAATAAAATGATACTTGACATTAGAAAAGCTTTAGCATACGAACTACACGATCTTGTGCTAGGCTTAGGATTGGGTCTTGTCCATCACATCATTCTCCTAATGATGTGATCCCGTTATCAACGACATCTAATATCCATGGTCAGGAAATCGTAACCATCTATTGATCAATGAGCTAGTCAACTAGAGGCTTACTAGGGACATGGTGTTGTCTATGTATCCACACATGTATCTGAGTTTCCTATCAATACAATTCTAGCATGCATAATAAACGATTATCATGAACAATGAAATATAATATAATAATAACTAATTTATTATTGCCTCTAGGGCATATTTCCAACAATATTAGGGCCTCATTTTAATAGAGAACTAGAACAAAGCATTAACACATAGTGAATACATGAACTCCTCAAACTACGGTCATCACCGGTAAGTATCCCGATTATTGTCACTTCGGGGTTAACGGATCATAACACATAATAGGTGACTATAGACTTGCAAGATAGCATCAAGAACACTCATATATTGATGAAAAGATAATAGGTTCAGATCTGAAATCATGGCACTTGGGCCCTAGTGACAAGCATTAAGCATAACAAAGTCATAGCAACATCAATCTCAGAACATAGTGGACAGTAGGGATCAAACCCTAACAAAACTAACTCGATTACATGATAGATCCCATCCAACCCATCACCTTCCAGCAAGCCTACAATGGAATTACTCACGCACGGTGGTGAGCATCATGAAATTGGTGATGGAGGATGGTTGATGATGACAGATTCCCCTCTCTGGAGCCCCGAACGGACTCCAGATCAGCCCTCCCGAGAGGTTTTAGGGCTTGGCGGTGGCTCCGTATCGTCAAACGCGATGATTTCTTCTCTCTGATTTTTTTCTCCCTGAAACTCAATATATGGAGCTGGAGTTCGAGTCGGAGAGGCAACAGGGGGCCCACGAGGTAGGGGGTGCGGCCTAGGGGGGCAGGCGCGCCCCCCACCCTCGTGGAGAGACGGTGGCCCCCCTGGCCTTCATCTTTGGCAGGTATTCTTCTTATTTTCTGAAAAGTGTCTCCGTGAAGTTTCAGGTCATTCTGAGAACGTTTGCTCCTGCACATAAATAACACCATGGTAGTTTTGCTGAAAACAGCGTCAGTCCGGGTTAGCTCCATTCAAATCATGCAGGTTAGGGTCCAAAACAAGGGCAAAAGTGTTTGGAAAAGTAGATACGTTGGAGACGTATCAGCACTCAAGACCCTCGCGAGGGGCCATGCCTCGCGAGGCGGACGACACAAGACCTCCTCGGGAGCACCCTCACCAGGCTGTCTCGCGAGGGGCATCGAGTTCAAGGCAAGGCAAAACTCGCGATGTTCCAATGACATGAGCCATGACGATCAAGATCAGGCAGGCGCCAGGCAGGCGCCAGCGCGCATACTGTTCTTGTTTCCTCTTTTGTGCTAAGGAAGCAAGCGCAGACGCAGAGTACCGAGGCATCAAGCAAAGGTTTCCATATCAGTGCAATGAGACCATGACCAGCAGGATGACCATGACCAGCAGGACGGCAAGATGGAGGTCACCATGGAGCCCAGGGTGGCGTCACCACCAGAGCCTTTTGTAGGCGAAGACTGCTTTTGTCAGGATAAGCTGTACTAGCTGTCCCCTTTCAAATTGGCCGTTGTTGGCTCCCTTCCTGCTCAATATTTGGGGAGAGGACCAGGGCCTCTATAAATAGGACTAGCCACCACCATATCTAGGGGGATGAGATCAGAACAACCACAAGTTCACCAAGCACAAGAACACCTCTACTCAGGAGGCTGTTCTTCCCCTTGTACTGTTCATCCTCAGCCGAAGAGGCAATCCACCACACCACACTGAAGTAGGGTATTACACCACAATGCTGGCCCGAACCAGTATATATCTTGTGTCCTTTGTGTTGCAAGTTCATCGAGTTAGCCCTTGAGATCTTAGCTAAGCAAGGACGTGGATCGGTAGGGGGAGATCTTCGCGTGCACCCAGTGCTCGAACCTCGAGGGTTTTGCCGGAACTCGAGATCCGACAGGTCAAGATTATGCTAGGTTGCATTCCACATCAAAAATTATCTCTTTTATCGTTTACCTACTCGAGGACGAGCAGGAATTAATCTTGGGGATGCTGATACCACTACTAGGGAAAACCTTATACACAGAATGTTAGCAGCAGCGCGGTATAAAAACAGATGCTACTGCTAATTAGCAGCAACGAGCTTTAGAAAAGAGCGCTGCTAATGACTGAGTAGCAGTAGCGCTCTAGGTGAAAAGAGCGCTACTAATATAATTGCCACGGTGTTGCCTCCAGGCTAGATATAGTAGTAGCGCCCTTCCCGTGGACGCGCTATTGCTAAAGAACTTAGTAGCATTGGTTTTGCTCAAAACTCGTTGCTGGTAAGTATGACCGCAACTAATTAAGTTTAGTCCCATACTGCTAAGAGAACAAGGTGTTTACCACCTTAAATATGTTGCTTCTCAACCTATCTCGAGCACTTGGTCTTCATTGAACTATATGTGTATGATTTGTGGTTGCAATATGAATCCTCGCCTTTGCCTATACAGGTACAGTGAGGATTCATGTTGACTATTTAGATTATACACAAAAAGATCAATGATGACCATGTATATTTTTGATGTTTTTACTAAACAAAAGAAATAACTGCTTCCATTAGCAGTAGCGGTTTTTCCCAAAACGCGCTGTAGATAAGTTAGCTATAGCGCGTTTTATGTATGTGTGCTACTGCTAGTTCGAGTTAACCACCCTCCCCCGCATCAAAATTTCGCTAAGTCCTCCTTCCCCCCCCCCCACCGGCCTGTTCCCCTACTCCTTGTCGCCGCCGCCCGAGCCCGAGTGCGCCTGCGCCCTCACCGCCGCCGCCGCCGCCCGCCCGCCCTCAACCTCACCGCCGCTGCTCTCGACCACACTGTCGCCGCCCTCGACCTCACCGCCGCCGCCCTCGACCGAGCCCGCCGAGCCCGCCGCCCAGGACCGCCGCCCTCCCAATCCCGAGCCCGCCCTCGCCACCCCTCCATCGCCGAGCACCTCCCCGCCACCGTCTCTCCCTCTGTAAGCCCCCACCCCTCCCCAACCCCCTCTCTCTTTGCATAGTTAGTAGATGATTTTAGTAGTAGTAGATGCTAATTTAGGGTTCATAGATAATGATTTTTAGAAGTAGTGGATAGATGTTAATTAGTAGTAGAGGTATAATTAGCAGTAGTACATGTTAATTAGTAGTAGATGTAGAAGTTAGATGTTAATTAGTAGTAGTAGATGTGCTAGTTTCTTTCTATTTATAGTAAGTTTATATTTAGTAAGAACTAGTTGAATTAATAGAACTAGTTTAGTTTTAGTTGAACTAGTTAAGTTTTAGTTGAACTAGTATAGTAAGTAAATTAATAACTAGTTGAACTACTTCATTTTTAGAAAGAACTAGTTTTTTTATTTTTATACTAAGTTTATATTTAGTAAGAACTAGTTGAATTAATAGAACTAGTTGAACATGCCATATTTGGTGTTATTTTTTAGTTTAAGCAATTATTTCATGTTTTGGTTACACCTCCGAGTGGCCTATATTTTGCCGGAGTGTTGATTAATTTCCGTTCCGGCAAATCTCAGGCGCTCGATATGTCCTTTTTAGCAAAGGTCATGCCGGATTTTTCCGTGAATTCTGGCATGACTTGTGCTAGAATATGTGGGAAATATCGAGTGGCCTGGATTTTCTTTAAAAAATAATGATCTAATTTAGGTTTTTTAGTACATATATTTAATTGTACAAGTTTAATCTTTGAATTATGAACGTAGGAAATGTCGTACTCGGACGATGATAGTCTCCCGGGGGAGTGCAGCTGGTGCCACGATGATCGAGGTATGTGCGACATTTTCGTTGAGCTGGACGAAGATCGGCGCTTCAGCATTAAGCTCGAGGAGACCTTCGATGTTGAAATGGTACGCAACAACGACAAGTGTTTTTTTCGTAATTAAGCATGACTTCAACTATTTGAACGTCTAATTTTCATCTTTTACAATTCGACTAGATTATCCATGCCATGCAAGACGGTATGTCTTGGAGAGGATGGGTTTTGAAGACCATGAAAATGTTCAAACAAAGAAAATACACCTAAGGACCCATCATGATATCGATTTTAAGTAAATCTATATAATTCTCAGAGCGTAACCCATTTTGGTTGTCAAAACTGGGAAGCAGTTTGCAAAATGTATGGTTTTTATGAGGGTATGATTGTCACCATGGATCTTGGTCATCCTGACATCAAGCAAGACAATATGGACATTTGGGTCCTCGTTGATACGCTTCCGATTCTACTGCAATGTGAGTTTCTCAAACATAGTTATTAACTAATTTATATTGTTTATATCAAAATGGTTGACACCTTATTTCCATTGACAGCTTATTTTGAATCTTCAAAGAATGTGCAGAAGATGGTAGACAAAACCCACTACACTGATGGCTCCGAATTAACTTATAAGGAGAAAAATCATCTGATTGCTTATTGTACTTTTTTTGAGAATTACAATACCTATTATCGAACTCCTCCAAATTATGGTGAATACGTGCCACTAGTGCATGTGTTGAACCACGATAACTTCTATGGAGATACCCTGGTAAGATATTTTACTATTACGACATCCGTGCATCTTTTGCATACTTCTAAAACTAGTACATCATTGCTAACTATGAAGTTATTACTATGTTTTTCAACAGAAAATCCCGATGGATTGTGTGCCTCATCTGATGTATTACAATGGTCGCCTTGAAGTTCTGAACCTACAGCCAGGTCATCCTACGGATCTCACCTGTGCATATCGAATTTTTGAAACCGGTGAACGCATGCTAATCAAAGAGTGGAAAAAATGTTTGGACATTTGTAAGGAGGTTCTTGGAAGCAACATTAAGCAAAAGGCAAGAATTGGAGACAGGATAATCTGCATTCTCCATAATGGAGAGCGAGGGGCTATCTTGTTTTTTGCTATTTTACCTTAGAGAATATAGTAGGTCCTAAGAGAATGTAGTAGGTCCTATGAGGTACAATATGTTTATTATGTGATACAATGTGTTAGAGTTGAAGATGTCAGGAGTACTTGTGATTACGACTAGTGACCAATGATATGATGATGATGATAAGTTGTTAATGATATGATGATGATGATGATGATATTTATTATATCATTGGGTGAAAGAACCACGGATTAGTTTCAAGTGGATGTCCGTCCACTTGAAACTAGTCCACACGGTTCTTTCACCCCGTGATGTAATAACTCATTATGATGTAAAAACAATTTGTAAATTGTTGTATGAAATTTTTTGTAAAGGTGTACGAATACAACATGAAATAAAAAAGGAATAAAATAAAAAATAATAGTAGTAGCGCGGGCAGAGAGAAGCGCTACTACTAATTACCAGTAGCACTCCTCCTGGAACTCGCTGCTACTAAGTCGATTTAGCCGTAGCGTGGGTGGAGGCATGCTACTGCTATTCGTTAGCTGTAGCGCCTTATCAGTAGCGCACCACCCCGCGCTACTAATAGGTCTAAAACCCACGCTGCTGCTAGCCTTTTCCCTAGTAGTGTACGTCTCCATCGTATCTATAATTTTTGATTGTTCCATGTCAATATTATACAACTTTCATATACTTTTGGCAACTTTTTATACTATTTTTGGGACTAACATATTGATCCAGTGCCCAGTGCCAGTTCCTGTTTGTTGCATGTTTTTTTGTTTCGCAGAAAATCCATATCAAACAGATTCCAAACGGGATACAAACTTGTGGAGATTTTTTTGGAATATACGTGATTTTTGGGAAGAAGAATCAACGCGAGACAATGCCCGAGGGGGCCACGAGGCAGGGGGCGCGCCATGGGCCCTCGTGGCCACCCATAAGGCAGTTGGTGCCCTTCTTTTGCCGCAAGAAAAGCAATATCCGGATAGAAATCGTGTTAAAATGTCAGCCCAATCGGAGTTACGGATCTCCGGGAATATAATAAACAGTGAAAGGCCAGAATCTAAAACGCAGAAATAGAGAGAGATAGATCCAATCTCGGAGGGGCTCTCGCCCCTCCGCCGCCATGGAGGCCATGGACCAGAGGGGAAACCCTTTTCCCATCTAGGGAGAAGGTCAAGGAAGAAGAATAAGAAGGGGGCCCTCTCCCCCTCTCTCCCGGTGGCGCCAGAACACCGCCGGGGCCATCATCGTCACCGCAATCTACACCAACACCTCCGTCATCGTCACCAACATCTTCATCACCTTCCCCCATCTATCTATAGCGGTGCACTCTCCACAACCCATTGTACCCTCTACTTGAACATGGTGCTTTATGCTTCATATTATTATACAGTGATGTGTTGCCATCCTATGATGTCTGAGTAGATTTTCGTTGTCCTATCGGTAATTGGTGAATTGCTATGATTGGTTTAATTTGCTTGTGGTTACGTTGCTGTCCTTTGGTGCCCATCATATGAGCGTGCGCGTGGATCACACCATAGGGTTAGTTGTATGTTGATAGGACTATGTATTGGAGGGCAAGAGTGACAGAAGCTTCAACCTAGCATAGAAATTGATGCATACGGGATTGATGGGGGACCAATATATCTTAATGCTATGGTTGGGTTCTACCTTAATGAACATTAGTAGTTGCGGATGCTTTCTAATAGTTCCAATCATAAGTGCATAGAATTCTATGTCAGGGATGACATGCTAGAAGTGGCCTCTCCCACATAAAACTTGCTATCGGTCTAGTAAAGTAGTCAAATGCTTAGGGACAATTTCACAACTCCTACCACCACTTTTCCACACTTGCTATACTAACTTTATTCCTTCTTTATCTAAACAGCCCCTAGCTTTTATTTACATGTTCTTTATATTCTTCCAAACCTATCCCATTACACCTACAATGTACTTCTAGTTTTATACTTGTTCTAGGTAAAGCGAACATCAAGCGTGCGTAGACTTGCATCGGTGGTCGATAAAACTTGAGGGAATAGTTGTTCTACCTTTAGCTCATTGTTTGGTTCGACACTCTTACTTATCGAAAGAGGCTACAATTGATCCCCTATACTTGTGGGTTATCAAACTGCACCAACTGGCAGCTCCACCATTCAATATACGTATCCTATTGGTGACTTAGAGTCATCCGGATCAGTGTCAAAACTTGCGTCGACGTAACCATTTACGACAAGCTCTTTGTAACCTCCATAAACGAGAAACATATCCTTAATCCTTTTCAAGTATTTCAGGATGTTCTTGACCGTTGTCCAGTGATCCACTCATGGATTACTTTGGTACCTCCCTGCAAAACAAATAGCAAGGCACACATCAGGTCTGGTACACAGCATTTCCTGCATGATTGAACCTATGGCTGAGGCATAGGGAATGACTTTCATTTTCTTCTATCTTCTGCCGTGGTCGGGCATTGAGTCTGACTCAACTTCACACCTTGTAACACAGGCAAGAATCCTTTCTTTGCTTGTTCCATTTTGAACTTCTTCAAAACTTTATCAAGGTATGTCCTTTGTGAAAGTCCAGTTAAGCATCTTGATCTATCTCTATAGATCTTGATGCGCAATATATAAGCAGCTTCATCGAGGTCTTTCATCGAAAAATACTTATTCAAGTATCCTTTTATGCTATTCAGAAATTAAGTATCATTTCCGATCAACAATATGTCATCCACATATAATATCTGAAATGCTACGAAGCTCTCACTCACTTTCTTGTAAATACAGGCTTCTCCAAAAGTCTGTATTAAACCATATGCTTTTATCACACTATCAAAGCGTATATTCCAACTCCGAGATGCTTGCACCGGTCCATAAAAGGATCGCTGGAGCTTGCACACTTTGTTAACACCTTTTGGATTGACAAAACCTTCCGGTTGCATCATATACAACTCTTCTTTAAGATATCCATTAAGGAATGCAGTTTTGACATGCATTTGCAAAAATTCATAATCATAAAATGCGGTAATTGCTAACATGATTCAGACGGACTTAAGCATCACTAAGGGTGAGAAGGTCTCATCGTAGTCAACTCCTTGAACTTGTGGAAAACCTTTCGCAACAAGTCGAGCTTTGTAGACAGTAACATTACCATCAGTCTTCGTCTTGAACATCCACTTATTCTCTATGGCTTGCTGATCATCGGGCAAGTCAATAAAAGTCCACACTTTGTTCTCATACATTGATCCCATCTTAGATTTCATGGCTTCAGCCATTTTGCGTAATCTGGGCTCATCATCACTTCCTCATAGTTCGTAGGTTCGTCATGGTCAAGTAACATAACCTCCAGAACAGGATTACCATACCACTCTGGTGCGGATCTCACTCTGGTTGACCTACGAGGTTCGGTAGTAACTTGATCAGAAGTTTCATGATCATTGTCATTAGTTTCCTCACTAATTGGTGTAGGAATCACTGGAACTGATTTCTGTGATGAACTACTTTCCAATAAGGGAGACGGTATAGTTACCTCAGCAAGTTCTAATTTCCTCCCACTCACTTCTTTCGAGAGAAACTCCTTCTCTAGAAAGGATCCATTCTTAGCAACGAATATCTTGCCTTCGGATCTGTGATAGAAGGTGTACCCAATAGTCTCCTTTGGATATCCTATGAAGACACATTTCTCCGATTTGGGTTCGAGCTTATCAGGTTGAAGCTTTTTGACATAAGCATCACATCCCCAAATTTTAAGAAACGACAACTTGGGTTTCTTGCCAAACCACAGTTCATATGGTGTCATCTCAGCGGATTTCGATGGTGCCCTATTTAACATGAATGCAGCCGTCTCTAAAGCATAACCCCAAAATGATAGCGGTAAATCAGTAAGAGACATCATAGATTGCACCATATCTAATAAAGTACGGTTACAACGTTCGGACACACCATTACGCTCTGGTGTTCTAGGTGGCATGAGTTGCGAAACTATTATGCATTGTTTCAAATGAAGACCAAACTCATAACTCAAATATTCACCTCCATGATCAGATCGTAGAAACTTAATTTTCTTGTTATGATGATTTTCCACTTCACTCAGAAATTCTTTGAACTTTTCAAATGTTTCCGACTTATGTTTCATTAAGTAGATATACCCATATCTGCTCAAATTATCTGCGAAGGTCAGAAAATAATGATACCCGCCACGAGAATCAACACTCATCGGACCGCATACATCAGTATGTATTATTTCTAATAAGTTTGTTGCTCGTTCCATTGTTCCGGATAACAGAGTCTTAGTCATCTTGCCCATGAGGCATGATTCACAAGCATCAAGTGATTCCAAAAGCCCATCAGCATGGAGTTTCTTCATGCGCTTTACAGCAATATGACCTAAATGACAGTGCCACAAATAAGTTGCACTATCATTATTAAACTTATATCTTTTGGCTTCAATACTATGAATATGTGTATCACTACTATCGAGATTCAATAAAAATAGACCACTCATCAAGGGTGCATGACCATAAACATTATTCTCTGATTTAAATGAATAACTGTCTCACATCAAACAAGATCTGGATATAATGCTCATGCTTAACACTGGCACCAAATAACAATTATTCAGGTCTAATACTAATCCCGAAGGTAGATGTGGAGGTAGCGTGTCGACCGCGATCACATCAACTTTGGAACCATTTCCCACGCGCATCATCACCTCGTCCTTAGCCAATCTTCGCTTAATCCGTAGCCCTTGTTTCGAGTTGCAACTATTAGCAACAGAACCAGTATAAAATATCCAGGCGCTACTGTGAGCATTAGTAAGGTACAGATCAATAACATGTATATCAAATATACCTTTCACTTTGCCATCCTACTTATCCGCCAAATACTTGGGGCAGTTCCGCTTCCAGTGACCAGTCCCTTTGCAGTAGAAGCACTCAGTCTCAGGCTTAGGTCCATACTTGGGTTTCTTCACTTGAGAAGCAACTTGCTTGCCGTTCTTCTTGAAGTTCCCCTTATTCCCTTTGCCCCTTTTCTTGAAACTAGTGGTCTTGTTAACCATCAACACTTGATGCTCCTTCTTGATTTCTACCTCCGCAGCCTTTAGCATTGCGAAGAGCTCGGGAATTGTCTTATCCATCCCTTGCATATTATAGTTCATCACGAAGCTTTTGTATCTTGGTGGTAGTGATTGAAGAACTCTGTCAATGACACTATCATCGGGAAGATTAACTCCTAGTTGAGTCAAGTGGTTGTGGTACCCAGACATTCTGAGTATATGTTTGTTCACTGACAGAACTATTCTCCTCCATTTTGCATCTGCACAACTTATTGGAGACTTCATATCTCTCAATCTAGGCATTTGCTTGAAATATTAACTTCAACTCCTAGAACATCTCATATGCTCCATGACGTTCAAAATGTCGCTGAAGTCCCGATTCTAAGCCGTAAAGCATGGCACACTGAACTATCAAGTAGTCATCAGCTTTACACTACCATACGTTCATAACATCTGGTGTTGCTCCTGCAGCAGGCTTTGCACCTAGCGGTGCTTCCAGGATGCAATTCTCTTCTGTAGAAATGAGGATAATCCTCAAGTTACAGACCCAGTCCATGTAGTTGCTACCATCATATTTCTACTTAGCTTTCTCTAGGAACGCATTAAAATTCAAAGGAACAGTAGCACGTGCCATTTATCTACAACAACATAGACATGCAAAAATACTATCAGGTACTAAGTTCATGATAAATTAAAGTTCAATTAATCATATTATTTAATAACTCCCATTTAGATAGACATCCCTCTAGTCATCTAAATGATCACGTGATCCATATCAACTAAACCATGTCCGATCATCATGTGAGATGGAGAAGTTTTCAGTAGCGAACATCACACTGTTGATCATATGTAATGCCCGGATAATTAAGCTACAGTAAAACTCTGCTAATGATGCCACATCACCTCCATTACTGTTACTAATATCTCATTAGTTCAAAACCGGTCCAAGAATCAAATTCAAAATATGGCAAACAACAAAAGTTTTGAAACATCAAAACTAAAATATTCGGTGTGTGCCAATTAATATTTGGGTGTTTAAGGTGAAGGTAACACAATTTTACAGAATGCATAAATATTTTAAATTGAATTAAAAAAAAGGAAAATGAAATAAAGAAAAAGAATAAAACCTAAAAACAAAACAAAAAATAAAAGAGGAAAAGTAAACCCCCCAAACCCCCCTAGGCCACATGGCCTAGATAGCCAACAGCCGGCCCGGCCCCCCCTGCCGCCTCCCTTCCCTGTCCCCCGACCCCGGTCGGGACAGGGCTGCGCTCCCGCCAAACCGCCTCACCGGCACCGGCGCCTGATAACCCCACAAGTATAGGGGATCGCAACAGTTTTCGAGGGTAGAGTATTCAACCCAAATTTATTAATTTGACACAAGGGGAGCCAAAGAATATTCTCAAGTATTAGCTGCTGAGTTGTCAATTCAACCACACCTGGAAACTTAATATCTGCAGCAAAGTGTTTAGTAGTAAAGTAATATGATAGTAGTGGTAACGATAGCAAAAGTAACGGTAGCAAAAGTAATGTTTTTGGTATTTTGTAGTGATGATAACAATAGCAACGGAAAAGTAAATAAGCGAAGAACAATATATGGAAAGCTCGTTGGCAATGGATCAGTGATGGAGAATTATGCTGGATGTGGTTCATCGTGTAATAGTCATGACATAGGGTGACATAGAACTAGCTCCAATTCATCAATGTAATGTAGGCATGTATTCCGAATATGGTCATACGTGCTTATGGAAAAGAACTTGCATGACATCTTTTGTCCTACCCTCCCGTGGCAGCGGTGTCCTAATGGAAACTAAGGGATATTAAGGCCTCCTTTTAATAGAGTACTGGACCAAAGAATTAACACATAGTGAATACATGAACTCCTCAAACTACGATCATCACCGGCAGCGGTCCCGATTATTGTCACTTCGGGGTTGCCGGATCATAACACATAGTAGGTGACTATAGACTTGCAAGATAGGATCAAGAACTCACATATATTCATGAAAGCATAATAGGTTCAGATCTGAAATCATGGCACTCGGGCCCTAGTGGCAAGCATTAAGCATAGCAAAGTTATAGCAACATCAATCTCAGAACATAGTGGATACTAGGGATCAAACCCTAACAAAACTAACTCGATTACATGATAAATCTCATCCAACCCATCACCGTCTGGCAAGCCTATGATGGAATTACTCACGCACGGCGGTGAGCATCATGAAATTGGTGATGGAGGAAGGTTGATGATGACAATGGCGGCGGATTCCCCTCCCCGGAGCCCCGAACGAACTCCAGATCAGCTCTCGCGAGAGAGTTTAGGGCTTGGCGGTGGCTCCGTGTCGTAAAACGCGATGAATCTTTCTCTCTGATTTTTTTCTCCCCGAACACAAATATATGGAGTTGGAGTGGAGGTCGGTGGAGCTCCAGGGGGCCCACGAGGCAGGGGGCGCACCCCCACCCTCGTGGCTAGGGTGTGGCCCCCTGGCCTTGATTCTTTGCTAGTATTTTTTTTATTTCCAAAAATAATCTCCATGGAGTTTTAGGTCATTCCGAGAACTTTTGTTTCTGCACATAAATAACACCATGGCAATTCTGCTGAAAATAGCGTTAGTCCGGGTTAGTTCCATTCAAATCATGCAAGTTAGAGTCCAAAACAAGGGCAAAAGTGTTTGGAAAAGTAGATATGATGGAGACGTATCAACTCCCCCGAGCTTAAACCTTTGCTTGTCCTCAAGCAATTTAGTTGACAAACTGAAAGTGATAAAGAAAAACTTTTACAAACTCTGTTTGCTCTTGTTGTTGTAAATATGTAAAGCCAGCATTCAAGTTTTCAGCAAAGATTATGAACTAACCATATTCACAATAACTCTTAGGTCTCATGTTTACTCATATCAATGGCATAATCAACTAGCGAGCAATAATAAATCTCAGATGACAACACTTTCTCAAAACATTCATGATATGATATAACAAGATGGTCTCTCACTAGCCCTTTCTGAGACCGCAAAACATAAATGCAGAGCACCTTTAAAGATCAAGGACTGACTAGATATTGTAATTTATGGTAAAAGAGATCCAGTCAAGTCATACTCAATGTAAACTAACAGTAATGAATGCAAATGGAAGTGGTGATCTCCAACTGGTGCTTTTTAATAAGAGGGTGATGACTCAACATAAAAGTAAATAGATAGGCCCTTTGCAGAGGGAAGCAGGGATTTGTAGAGGTGCCAAAGGTCGGTTTTGAAATAGATATGAATAATATTTCGAGCGGCATACTTTCATTGTCAACATAACAACCAAGAGATGGCAATATCTTCCATGCTACACACATTATAGGCAGTTCCCAAACAGAATGGTAAAGTTTATACTCCCCCTCCACCAACAAGCATCAATCCATGGCTTGCTCAAAACAACGAGTGCCTCCAACTAACAACAGTCCCAGGGGGAGTTTTGTTTGCAATTATTTTGATTTGATTTGCATAAAGCATGGGGCTGGGCATCCCGGTGACTAGCCATTTTCTTGTGAGTGAGGAGCGGAGTCCACTCCTCTTGAGAATAACCCGCCTAACATGGAAGATACAGACAACCCTAGTTGATACATGAGCTATTCGAGCATACAAAACAGAATGTTTATTTGAAGGTTTAGAGTTTGGCACATACAAATTTACTTCGAACGGCGGGTAGATACCATATATAGGTAGGTATGGTGGACTCATATGGAATAACTTTGGGGTTTGTGGGATTGGATGCACAAGCAGTATTCCCGCTTAGTGCAGGTGAAGGCTAGCGAAAGACTGGGGAGCGACCAGCTAGAGAGCGACAACAGTCATGAACATGCATTAAAATTAATCAACACCGAATGCAAGCATGAGTAGGATATAATGCACCATGAACATAAATATCATAGAGGCTATGTTGATTTTGTTTCAACTACATGCGTGAACATGTGCCAAGTCAAGCCACTCGAATCGTTCAAAAGAGGATACCACCCTATCATACCACATCACAACCATTTTAATAGCATGTTGGCGCACAAGGTAAACCATTATAAGCTCCTAGCTAATTAATCATGGCATAAGAAACTATAATCTCTAATTGTCATTGCAAACATGTTTATTCATAATAAGCTGAATCAGGAACGATGAACTAATCATATTTACAAAAACAAGAGAGGTCGAGTTCATACCAGCTTCTCCCATCTCAATCAGTCCATCATATATCATCATAATTGCCTTTCACTTGCACGATCGAATGATGTGAGTAATAATAATAGTGCACGTGCATTGGACTAAGCTGGAATCTGCGAGCATTCAATAAACAGGAGAAGACAAGGCAATATGGACTCTTTTGTTAGATCAACAATAATGCATATAAGAGCCACTTTAACAATTTAATTATGGTCTTCTCCTATCGACCCCCAAAGAAAAGAAGAGAAATAAAACTATTTACATGGGAAAGCTCCCAAGAAGCAAAAGAAGAACATGAAATCTTTTTGGGTTTTCTTTTTAATTACTACTACAAGCATGGAAATTAAAACTAGCTAAAAGCTACAACGAATTTTTTTGTTTTTCCTAAAGTTTATTAAACACACAAGAAGAAAGCATAAAAATAAATAAACTAGCATGGATATTACAATGAAAAAGTATGAGCACCGACATCTAGCAATGAGTGTGTGCACATGAATGTAATGTCGGTGGGAAATTCGTACTCTCCCAAGCTTAGGCTTTTGGCCTAAGTTGGTCTATGGCCACGGCTGGCCTGGCAGATATCCATAGTAATAGTTGGGGTCGTACTAAGAAGAAGCCTCGGATTGCCACTGGTTGGAACTCACCTCCGGATCCCATTGGTAATCAGACTCTCGTGGAGGATCAATTTGTGGTTCCGGCTCTGGCTCTGTAGCTCATGTAGGGTTCCGGTAGGCGTGAATGGCCTCCAACGGAACAAGGTACTTGCCTGCAGATAAATCAAACAAGGAAGGAGTAGGGAGGGTAATAGTCTCAAGAACAATTTGTATTTAAGCTCATTTTCCCTATTCTTAACAATAAAATCATGTGCTACCATACTCTTATAATCTAAATAAACAATAGGCAACAATTTTTCTTCCTTTTCATAGTGCCTAATAGGTATATTATAGTATGCAGCAAGGCGTTAAGAATAGACACCTCCAAAGATGGGGCCCTTTGTACGGTTCAGACTTAACCGTTTGGCAATAATACCGCCCATACTAACAGAGTCGTCACGGAATAAACTGCTACCTCTTGAGCACTATGTTGGATTTCCTTGAAGAGGAAAGGATGATGCAGCAAAGTAGCGTAAGTATTTCCCTCAGTTTTTGAGAACCAAGGTATCAATCCAGTAGGAGGTTACGCGTGAGTCCCTCGTACCTGCACCAAACAAATAACTCCTCGCAACCAACATGATAAGGGGCTGTCAATCCCTTCACGGTCACTTACGAGAGTGAGATCTGATAGATATGATAAGATAATATTTTTGGTATTTTTGTGATAAAGATGCAAGGTAAAATAAAAGCAAAGGAAAAAGCAAAGGAAATAACTAAGTATTGGAATATTAATATGATGAAGATAGACCCCGGGGCCATAGGTTTCACTAGTGGCTTCTCTCAAGAGCATAAGTATTTTACGATGGGTGAATGAATTACTGTTGAGCAATTGACATAATTGAGCATAGTTATGAGAATATCTAGGTATGATCATGTGTATAGGCATCACGTCTGAGACAAGTAGACCAACTCCTGCCTGCATCTACTACTATTACTCCACTCATCGACCGCTATCCAGCATGCATCTAGAGTATTAAGTTCACAAAAACAGAGTAACGCCTTAAGCAAGATGACATGATGTAGAGGGATAAATTCATGCAATACGATAAAAACCCCATCTTGTTATCCTCGATGGCAACAATACAATACGTGCCTTGCTGCCCCTACTGTCACTAGGAAAGGACACCGCAAGATTGAACCCAAAGCTAAGCACTTCTCCCATTGCAAGAAAGATCAATCTAGTAGGCCAAACCAAACTGATAATTCGAAGAGACTTGCAAAGATAACCAATCATACATAAAATAATTCAGAGAAGATTCAAATATTTTTCATAGATAATCTTGATCATAAACCCACCATTCATCGGTCTCAACAAACACACCGCAAAAACAAGATTACATCGAATAGTATTGAGATCCAAAAAGAGAGAAGAAGCCATCTAGCTCATAAATATGGACACGAAGGTCTGAGGTAAACTACTCACACTTCATCGGAGAGGCTATGGTGTTGATGTAGAAGCCCTCCATGATGGATGCCCCCTCTGGCAGAGCTCCGAAACAGGCCCCAACATGGGATCCCGTGGATACAGAAGGTTGCGTCGGTGGAATTAGGTTTTTGGCTCCGTATCTGACCGTTTGGGGGTACGTAGGTATATATAGGAGGAAGGAGTACGTCGGTGGAGCAACAAGGGGGCCACGAGGGTGGAGGGCGCTCCGGGGGGGGGGGTAGGCGTGCCCCCCTACCTCGTGGGTTCCCTGTTGGTTGCTTGACGTAGGGTCCAAGTCTTTGGATCTTGTTTGTTCCAAAAATCACGTTCCCGAAGGTTTCATTCTGTTTGGACTCCGTTTGATATCCCTTTTCTTCAAAATCCTAAAATAGGCAAAAACAACAATTCTGGGCTGGGCCTCTGGTTAATAGGTTAGTCCCAAAAATAATATAAAAGTGGATAATAAAGAACAATAATGTCCAAAATAGTAGATAATATAGCATGGAGAAATCAAAAATTATAGATACGTTGGAGATGTATCAAGCATCCCCAAGCTTAATTCCTGCTCGTCCTCAAGTAGGTAAATGATAAAAAGGATAATTTTTGATGCGAAGTGCTACTTGGCATAATTTTAATGTAATTCTTCTTAATTGTGGTATGAATATTCAGATCCTAAAGATTCAAGATAAAAGTTTAATATTGACATAAAAATAATAATACTTCAATCATACTAACAAAGCGATCATGTCTTCTCAAAATAACATGGCCAAAGAAAGTTATCCCAAAATCATATATTCTGACTATGCTCTATCTTCACCACACAAAGTATTTAAATCATGCACAACCCCGATGACAAGCCAAGCAATTGTTTCATAATTTTGACATTCTCAAACTTTTTCAATCTTCACGCAATACATGAGCATGAGCCATGGATATAGCACTATATGTGGATTATAATGGTGGTTGTGGAGAAGACAAAAAAGGGAGAAGATAGTCTCACATCAACTAGGCGTATCAACGGGCTATGGAGATGCCCATCAATAGATATCAATGTGAGTGAGTAGGGATTGCCATGCAACGGATGCACTAGAGCTATAAGTATATGAAAGCTCAACAAAAGGAACTAGGTGGGTGTGCATCCAACTTGCTTGCTCATGAAGACCTAGGGCATTTTGAGGAAGCCCATCATTGGAATATACAAGCCAAGTTCTATAATGAAAAATTCCCACTAGTATATGAAAGTGACGAAATGAGAGACTCTCTATCATGAATATCATGGTGCTACTTTGAAGCACAAGTGTGGTAAAGGATAGTAACATTGTCACATCTCTCTTTTTCTCTCATTTTTTTATTTTTTTATTTGGGCCTTTTCTCTTTTTTATGGCCTCTTTTCTTTCCCTTTTTTTATTTTTCGTCCGGAGTCTCATCCTGACTTGTGGGGGAATCATAGTCTCCATCATCCTTTCCTCACTGGGACAATGCTCTAATAATGATGATCATCACACTTTTATTTTCTTACAACTCGATACTTAGAACAAAATATGACTCTATATGAATGCCTTCGGCGGTGTACCGGGATATGCAATGAATCAAGAGTGACATGTATGAAAGAATTATGAATGGTGGATTTTCCACAAATACGATGTCAACTACATGATCATGCTAAGCAATATGACAATGATGGAGTGTGTCATAATAAACGGAACGGTGGAAATTTGCATGGCAATATATCTCGGAATGGCTATGGAAATGCCATAATAGGTAGGTATGGTGGCTTTTTTGAGGAAGGTATAAGGTGGGTGTATGATAGCGGCGAAAGGTGCGCGGTATTAGAGAGGCTAGCAATGGTGGAAGGAAGAAAAGTGCGTATAATCCATGGACTCAACATTAGTCATAAAGAACTCATATACTTATTGCAAAAATCTACAAGTTATCAAAGCAAAGTATTACGCGCATGCTCCTAGGGGGGTAGATTGGTAGTAAAAGACCATCGCTCGTCCCCTACCGCCACTCATAAGGAAGACAATCAAAAAATAAATCATGCTCTGACTTCATCACATAACGGTTCACCATACGTGCATGCTACAGGAATCACAAACCTTAACACAAGTATTTCTCAAATTCACAACTACTCAACTAGCACAACTTTAATATCACCATCTTCATATCTCAAAACAATTATCAAGCATCAAACTTCTCGTAGCATTCAACACACTCATAAGAAAGTTTTTACTATTCTTGAATACCAAGCATATTAGGATTATTTAAGCAAATTACCATGATATTTAAGACTCTCAAAATAATATAAGTGAAGCATGAGAGATCAATAGTTTCTATAAAACAATTCCACCACCGTGCTCTAAAAAATATAAGTGAAGTACTAGAGCAAAACTATATAACTCAAATGATATAAGCGAAGCACATAGAGTATTCTAACAAATTCCAAATCATGTATGGATCTCTCAAAAGGTGTGTACAGCAAGGATGATTGTGGTAAACTAAAAATCAAAGACTCAAATTATACAAGACGCTCCAAGCAAAACACATATCATGTGGTGAATAAAAATATAGCTCCAAGTAAAGTTACCGATAGAAGTAGACGAAAGAGGGGATGCCTTCCGGGGCATCCCCAAGCTTTGGCTTTTAGGTGTCCTTATATTATCTTGGGGGTGCCATGGGAATCCCCAAGCTTAGGCTCTTGCCACTCCTTGTTCCATAATCCATCAAATCTTTACCCAAAACTTGAAAACTTCACAACACAAAACTTAAAGTAGAAAATCTCGTGAGCTCCGTTAGCGAAAGAAAACAAAAGACCACTTCAAGTTAATGTAATGAACTCATTATTTATTTATATTGGTGTTAAACCTACTGTATTCCAACTTCTCTATGGTTTATATACTATTTTACTAGCCATAGATTCATCAAAATAAGCAAACAACTCACGAAAAATAGAATCTGTCTAAAACAGAACAGTCTGTAGTAATCTGTAGCTAGCGCAAGATATGGAACCCCAAAAATTATAAAATAAATTGCTGGACGTGAGGAATTTATCTATTAGTTATATTCAAAAAGAATTAACTAAATAGTACTTTCCTAATAAAAATGGTAGCAGTTCTCGTGAGCGCTAAAGTTTCTGTTTTTTACAGCAAGATAACAAGACTTTCCCCAAGTCTTCTCAACGATTCTACTTGGCACAAAGACTAATTAAACACAAAAAATACAATAAAAACAGAGGCTATGTAAATTATTTATTACTAAAAAGGAGAAAAAATCAAGGAATAAAAATAAAATTGGGTTGCCTCCCAACAAGCGCTATCATTTAACGCCCCTAGCTAGGCATAAAAAGCAAGGATAGATCTAGGTATTGCCATCTTTGGTAGGCAATTCTTCAATGAGACATCTATTATCCTCAGAAATTTCTTTATTTTTAGTTATTATCAAACTTTTAGGCACAAGATCGAAAAATTCATTTGTAACAAATGGTTCCTTAATGATAGCAACAAGATTGGGATGGATACTTATAGATTTGAGATGTGCAATTTCCTTACTAGAGAATTCACCCTTATTATTAGGAACATACATAAGCTTGGCTATTTTAGTAGGAGGACTTGGAGTATTATTTACGGAGGAAAAAGCGGTTCCCAAGTTGGTAATGATATCTTCAAGTTTATCGATCCTAATGGAATCATCATTTATTTTCTCATTAACTACGGGTTCCTTCTCTTTAATATTTTTCAAAGTGACTCCTACTTTAGATCCATATTGAGAGATTTGGTTGTGGATCTTTTTATCCAAATTTTCAATTAACTCTACGATAGCAACCTTATTTTCAATAATTTCGAGACTTTGCATTACATGCTCCAAAGTTAATACAGTTCCATTAACCAAAAGAGGGGGTGAGCCAAACAAATCTATCATAGCATTATAAGAATGAAAAGTATGGCTACCTAAGAAATTTCCTCCGGTAATGTTATCAAGGATATATCTATACCAAGGATTAGCACCTATATAAAAATTGCGGAGAAGAACGGAAGTAGATTGCTTCCTGGTAGATCTATTTTGAGCATTGCAAATTCTATACCAAGCACTTTTCAGACTTTCTCCCTCCCTTTATTCAAAATTTAGGACTTCATTATCGGGAGACAACGGAGAGGATAGAGGACTAGCCATAATGACAAGCAAGCAATCCAACACACGAACAAACAAGAAACGGGCAAAAAGAGGCAAATAGAGAAAGAGAGGGAGGATAGAGAGAGAGGGCGAATAAAACATCAAGGGTGGAGTTGGGGATAGGAAAATGAGAGGCAAATGGAAAATAATGTAATGCGGGAGATAAGTGTTGTGATGGGTACTTGGTATGTGGACTTTTGCATAGACTCCCCGGCAACGGCGCCAGAAATGGCTCGTTGTCGGCAGTCAAATCTTGACTTGCGCGAACCTCCCCGGCAACGGCGCCAGAAATCTTCTTGCTACCTCTTGAGCACTGCGTTGGATTTCCTTGAACAGGAAAGGATGATGCAGCAAAGTAGCGTAAGTATTTCCCTCAGTTTTTGAGAACCAAGGTATCAATCTAGTAGGAGGTTACGCGTGAGTCCCTCGTACCTACACAAAACAAATAACTCCTCGCAACCAACGTGATAAGGGGTTGTCAATCCCTTCACGGTCACTTACGAGAGTGAGATCTGATAGATATGATTAGATAATATTTTTGGTATTTTTGTGATAAAGATGCAAGGTAAAATAAAAGCATAGTAAAAAGCAAAGGAAATAACTGAGTATTGGAAGATTAATGTGATGAAGATAGACCCAGGGGCCATAGGTTTCACTAGTGGCTTCTCTCAAGAGCATAAGTATTTTACGATGGGTGAACGAATTACTGTTGAGCAATTGACAGAATTGAGCATAGTTATGAGAATATCTAGGTATGATCATGTGTATAGCCATCACGTCCGAGACAAGTAGACCGACTCCTGCCTGCATCTACTACTATTACTCCACTCATCGACCGCTATCCAGCAAGCATCTAGAGTATTAAGTTCATGAAAACAGAGTAACACCTTAAGCAAGATGACATGATGTAGAGGGATAAATTCATGCAATACGATAAAAACCCCATCTTTTTATCCTCGATGGCAACAATACAATACGTGCCTTGCTTCCCCTACTGTCACTGGGAAAGGACACCGCAAGATTGAGCCCAAAGCTAAGCACTTCTCCCATTGCAAGAAAGATCAATCTAGTAGGCCAAACCAAACTGATAATTCGAAGAGACTTGCAAAGATAACCAATCATACATAAAAGAATTCGGAGAAGATTCAAATATTGTTCATAGATAATCTTGATCATAAACCCACAATTCATCGGTCTCAACAAACACACCGCAAAAACTAGATTACATCGAATAGATCTCCACAAGAGAGGGGGAGAACATTGTATTGAGATCCAAAAAGAGAGAAGAAGCCATCTAGCTAATAACTATGGACCCGAAGGTCTGAGGTAAACTACTCAAAATTCATCGGAGAGGCTATGGTGTTGATGTAGAAGCCCTCCATGATGGATGCCCCCTCTGGCGGAGCTCCGGAACAGACCCCAAGATGGGATCCCGTGGATACAGAAGGTTGCGGCGGTGGAATTAGGTTTTTGGCTCCGTATCTGATCGTTTGGGGGTACGTAGGTATATATAGGAGGAACGAGTACATCGGTGGAGCAACAGGGGGCCCACGAGGGTGGAGGGCGCGCCTGGGGGGGGGGGGTAGGCGCGCCCCTACCTCGTGGCTTCCCTGTTGGTTGCTTGACGTAGGGTCCAAGTCTCCTGGATCTTGTTTGTTCCAAAAATCACGTTCCCAAAGGTTTCATTCCGTTTGGACTCCATTTGATATTCCTTTTCTTCGAAACCCTAAAATAGGCAAAAACAACAATTCTGGGTTGGGCCTCCGGTTAATAGGTTAGTCCCAAAAATAATATAAAAGTGGATAATAAAGCCCAATAATGTCCAAAACAGTAGATAATATAGCATTGAGCAATCAAAAATTATAGATACGTTGGAGACGTATCATAAACCATGGAACAAAATGATAATATTAGGAACACTAAGGTTTCCAAAGTTTCCACGAACAATTAAGCAACGACTAGCAAATATTGCAAAGTAGCGTAAAACAGGAAAATGTATGCTAGTGATTCTTGCATCGGAAACTTTCCTAGTTTCCGCTATAGTAATAGTGTCAATAAACCCATCCACATCTCTATGACGTGGTTCCTCTAAGCTAGCCTCGAAAGGTATTTTGCAAACCCTGCAAAATTCATATAGTGACATCCTCTTAACCACATCATATAAATGAAACTCTATTGAAGGAGGTGATTCCTTAGGATAATAGTAGAAGTTTTGCACAAAAGTATTGGTGAGTAAGAAATACTGTTTGCGTTGGTCGCGGAGGAAGTCGTGAAGCTTGCATTCTTAGCCAACTCATAAAAATCATCATAAATCCCGGCTGCTCTCAAGAAATCATCGGAAGGCCATTCACACGACCGAACCTCCGTGGTGCGAGGCAGATTATATTTGGGCCTCTCTGCTTCTTCATTTTGCTTTTCCTTCGAGCTTCGACTCGATGAGCCCCTCAAAAATCTCCCATTATTTTCTGAAAAATTCTGAAATTTTTGGTAACTTCAAATAAAAGTGAACCAAGCTCAACAAAGTTGATAGCAACTACTCCTACAAGTGCCTAGAGCCTATATCATGCATTAGAATTACTTGGAACCATATAAATTTGACATGCAAGCTCAAGAACATGGTCACCTAGGCAGCACAAATTTGCAATGAATAAAGCACTAGAACAAAAACTAATTGGACCAATGGAGGAGTCACATACCAAGGAACAATCCCCCAAAGCAGTTTTGTGAGAGGTGCTATGAGCAAGGAGATCGAAAATCGCAGCAAAATGAGCTAGAACTCGTGCTTGAGCTGGATGGTGATTTTTTTGGGAGGAAGAAGAAGTGTGTGGGTGCAGGAATAAGTGGAGGGGAGCAACCATGGGCCCACGAGGCAGGGGGCGCGCCCAGGGGGTGGGCGCGCCCTGGACCCTCGTGGCCAGGTGCCAGCTCCCCCTACTGTGTTCTCAGTGCCAAATATTCTCAAATGTTTCAGAAAAAAATCATATTTAAATTTCAGGGTATTTGGAGAACTTTTATTTTTGGAGTATTTTTTATTGCTAGGATAATTTAGAAAACAGACATAAATTACTATTTTTGCTTTATTTAAACTAAAGAACAGAAAGTAAAAAGAGGGTACAAAGAGTTGTGTTTTCTAAATTCATCCATCTCATGCTAATCAAAAGGAATCCACTAACAAGGTTGATCAGGTCTTGTTAACAAACTCATTCCGAATAACATGGAACCGGAGAGTTTTTGAATAACACTAGGTTACCTCAACGGGGATATGCACATCCCCAACAATAAGAATATCATATTTCTTTTTGACAGTAGGAAGAGGAAATTCAAAACCTCCAAAAATAATCGATGGAATTTTTCCAATAGAATTGATAATGTGGACTTGAGGTTGTTTCCTCGGAAAGTGTACCGTATGCTCATTACCATTAACATGAAAAGTGACATTGCCTTTGGTGCAATCAATGACAGCCCCTGTAGTATTCAAAAAAGGTCTTCCAAGAATAATAGACATACTATCGTCCTTGAGAATATCAAGAATAACAAAGTCCGTTAAAATAGTAACGTTTGCAACTACAACAGGCACATCCTCACAAATACCGACAGGTATAGTAGTTGATTTATCAGCCATTTGCAAAGATATTTCAGTAGGTGTCAACTTATTCAAATCAATTCTACGATATAAAGAGAGAGGCATAACACTAACACCGGCTCCAAGATCACATAAAGCAGTTTTAACATAATTTCTTTTAATGGAGCATGGTATAGTTGGTACTCTGGTATCTCCAAGTTTCTTTCGTATTCCACCCTTAAAAGTGTAATTAGCAAGCATGGTGGAAATTTCAGCTTTTAGTATCTTTCTTTTATTAGTAACTATATCTTTCATGTACTTAGCATAAGGATTCATTTTAAGCATATCAGTCAAACACATACGCAAAAAGATAGGTCTAATCATTTCAGCAAAGCACTCAAAATCATCATCATCCTTTTTTTGGATGGCTTAGGAGGAAAAGGCATGGGTTTCTGAACCCAAGGCTCTCTTTCCTTACCGTGCTTCTTAGCAACAAAGTCCCTTTTATCATAACATCGATTGTTTGATTGTGGGTTATCAAGATCAACAGCAGGTTCAATCTCTACATCATTGTCATTACTAGGTTGAGCATCAACATGAACATCATCATTAACATTTTCATTAGGTTCATGTTCATTACCAGATTGTGTTTCAGCATCAGAAGTAGAAATATCATTGGGATTCTCAGGTGGTTCAGCAATAGGTTCACTAGAAGCATGCAAAGTCCTATCATTTTTCTTTTTCTTCAGTTTAGAAGGACTAGGTGCATCTATATTATTTCTCTGAGAATCTTGCTCAATTGTCTTAGGATGGCCCTCTGGATACAAAGGTTCCTAGGTCATTTTACCACCTCTAGTCATAACTCTAATAGCATTATAATTTTTCTTACTATTTCATTCATTGCGCAAATCATTCTGAGCTTTAAGTACTTGTTCTACTTGAGTGGTAACCATAGAATCATGTTTACTAATGAGTTTAAGTTCACCTTTAACTCTAGACATATAATCACCCAAGTGTTCAATCATATAAGCATTTTGTTTCAATTGTCTACCAAAATAAGCATTAAAGTCTTCTTGCCTAACCATAAAGTTATCAAACTCATCCAAACATTGGCTAGCAAACTTAGTAGGAGGGATTTCATCTTTATCATATCTACAGAGAGAATTTACCTTTACTACCTGTGTCAGGTTATCAAGACCATGTGTTTCTTCAATAGGTGATGGATTAAAACCATATATTTCTTCAATAGGCGGTAAATTAAGACCATGAATTTTTTCAATAGGAGGTAAATTCTTAACATCTTCAGCTTTAATACCCTTTTCTTTCATGGATTTCTTTGCCTCTTGCATATCTTCTGGACTGAGAAATAGAACACCCCTTTTCTTCGGAGTTGGTTTAGGAATAGGCTCAGGAGCTGGCTTAGTAAGTGTCAAATTATTTTCATTTGTCAACATATTATTCAATAGAATTTCAGTTTCATCTGGTGTTCTTTCCCTGAAAATAGAACCAGCACAACTATCCAGGTGGTCTCTGGAAGCATCCGTTAGTCCATTATAAAAGATATCAAGTATTTCATTTTTCTTAAGAGGATGATCAGGAAAAGCATTAAGTAATTGGAGAAGCCTCCCCCAAGCTTGTGGGAGACTGTCTTCTTCAATTTGCACAATATTATATATATATCCCTTAAGGCAGCTTGTTTCTTATGAGCAAGGAAATATTTAGCAGAGAAGTAATAAATCATATCCTGGGGACTACGCACACACCCAGGATCAACAGAATTAAACCTTATCTTAGCATCACCCTTTAATGAGAACGGAAATATTTTAAGGATATAAAAGTAGCGAGTTCTCTCATCATTAGTGAATAGGGTGGCTATATCATTTAAATTAGTAAGATGTGCCACAACAGTTTCAGATTCATAGGCATAAAAATGATCAGATTCAACCAAAGTAATTATATCAGGATAAATAGAGAATTCATAATCCTTATCAGTAACAAAGATAGGAGAAGTAGCATAAGCAGGATCATATTTCATTCTAGCATTCAGAGTTTTTTGTTTAAGCTTAGCTAATAATTTCTTAAGATCACTTCTATCATTAGATGCAAGAAAGTCTCTTTTAGTTTCTTCATCCATAACATAGCCCTCAGGCACAACAGGAAATTCATATTAATTAGGAGAGCCTTCATCATCACTTTCATCAATATTATCAGTTTCAATAATTTCATTCTCTCTAGCCCTAGCAAGTTGTTCATCAAGAAATTCACCAAGTGGCACAGTAGTATCAAGCATAGAAGTAGTTTCATCATAAGTATCATGCATAGCAGGCGTGGCATCATCAATAATATGCGACATATCAGAATTAATAGCAGAAGCAGGTTTAGGTGTCGCAAGCTTACTCAAAACAGGAGGTGAATCAAGTGCAGAGCTAGATGGCAGTTCCTTACCTCCCCTCGTAGTTGAGGGATAAATCTAGGTTCCTGGATCTTTCAAGTTCTTCATAATGATAAGCAGATATAAATCCCAAATGACTCAACACCAGCGAATGTCAAGAGCTTAGAGCCATTCGAGAAGGACGCTTCGATCGACCCCCCCCCCCCCCGAGCGCAATGACCGGGGCTACGGTCGAGGAGGAGGGCGTGGTGGCAGATGCTAGGATGACCGTGGCCCGTGCCAAGAGTGGCGCGATTGGCCTCGCGGGGACCACTGGCAAGATCAGTCTCGCGAGGGCGCCTGGAGGGATCAGCCTCGTGAGGATCTTCCTCAGGGCAACGACGGTCTCCCTCCACTACCGCCAGCACCAAGAAGGAATGACGACCACCATCAGGACGAGGGGGCTGGGGGCTTCCAGGAACCACGTGCCATCGCCTGCATCTTGGGCGGAGCTCAAGCCCCAGCCTCACAGCGTATCTTCAAACAGTTCGCTCATGAAGTGAATGCAGTCCTCCCCAAGCTCGAGGCCACGCGCCCGCTCTGATGGTCCAAGTGCGCCATCATGTTCAGCTAGGTAGATCAGCTCAAGTGCGCGGCTACCGCTGGTGCCCTCCCGATGCCCTGTTCACCAGTCATTAGCAACGTGCAAGTTACCAAGACTCTCACCAATGGAGGCGCAGGGCTCAACGTCCTGTCCGTCGACACATTCGACAACCTGCAAGTGCCGTATGATCAGCTTCAGCCCACCAAGCCTTTCTCAGGAGTGACCAACCGCTCCACCACCCCGATCGGGCAGGTCCGGCTCCCCGTCACCTTCGGACAGCGCGACAACTACCGCACCGAGCTCATCGACTTCGACGTCGCCCACATCCTTCTACCATACAATGCTATCCTCGGGTATCCGGACCTGGCCAAGTTCATGGCCGTGACGCACCATGGCTACAACGTCCTCAAGATGCCAGGAAGCGGCGGGATCATCACAGTCCCCTATGAAGAAAGAGATGCGGTGTGCTCCCTCGAGCGTGCCTTCCAAGCAGCTTCAGTCGAAGACCCTGGCAACAATGCAGCTTGGCACCCTCTTGAGGTCGTCCCCAAGAAGAAGAAGCAGCTACTCTGTGCCGGACCTTAGGAGGGCAGTGCCGCAAGTGGCACCTCATCAAGATCAGCGCCCGCACCTGGGGCGGCTCCCTCTGTCGCAAAGGAAGGCGCGCCCGGTGCCGTCCTCGGGCAGGGCACGGGGGCTCTCTTCTGGAGGGCCTCAGACCTTGCCAACATCATGAGGGAGGCGCTCAGGCACCACTCGGAGGTGTGTTTCGTGGCACGTCTCCCTCAGGAGGACATTTGGCAAGGAGCACCCGGCGCTCTGGAGTTCATCGCCAAGGTATCTCAAGAGCTTCAGGAAACAAGAGCAATACGCGGCGACCGCCGCCCACCTGGCGTTGCCCCCCACCCAGGTGAGGGTGGTGAGCTGCACGTCTGCATTGACATATCAGGGCTCAACTAAGCCGCATCTCAGGAGTGCTTCTGGCCTTCGCGTGTTGGGCACTCCGAAGGTCCACCTCACAGCTACGTTCGTATGTCGTTCGGCCTGCTGAGCGTGGTTGTTGCCTTCCAGCACAACCTGCGGAGCATCATGACGGGTTAGGAGGCCAGGCACCACGCAGTCCTAGCGGAGATGGCGACGGTCCTCAAGGAACCGCCTGGACCCCCGGGGCCTCCCGAGGCTCAGGGCCTCGGTGGCTCGTGAGGGGCAACCCCTTTGCCATGTACCTTCAGCTGCCTCAACACCCCTTCATCAACGGAACCAGGTGACATTTTCCAAGTCCATTTAGCTGGCAGCGCCCAGGGGGCTGCATTATTCCCAGGCCGCGTGGGTCCATCCCTGTGGCATGTGTCCCTTCTTTTTATGTCTTTAGCATACCTTGCTGGGGGCGCCCCTCGGGCTGCATCATCCCCAAGCCGCTCGGGCAGGACCCAGTGGCGCGTATCGTTCATGCATTTACCTGAGCAAGTTTGCCTTCCATGCTTAATCTACCTATGACCATCACCAGCTTGATTCTCACCCGCCATGGGGGCCACTCACGCTGGCATGACGCTTGTGCTCGGGTCCGTCCCTGCAACATCGAAAAACCTGAGCGGTCGAGCTCTGGCTCACGGCATGCCCCACGCACGTCACCTCACCGGGCCCTCAGTGCCTTCATCTCCTCGCAGAGCGACCAGTGGCGGACCGGCAACCATAATGGCAAACTGTGTCTCTCCTTGTGCTGGCTTGCAGGAATCTCCTGAAGGCGACGGAAGGCGGGACCATGAGCTCCCTCTTCTCCCATGCAATCCGCTTGCGCGTTAAAAGGGGGCTCCTGAGCATTGCGACTTAGGAGCTCCTACTGGCTCTCCAGCCCTCACCCGCTGGCCTTGACCATGGCACGCGACCTGGCATACCAGGGGCGGCTGAGCTCGCTTGAGGGCCGGGACCTGAGGACGCAGAGCACGAAGGAGAGCGTGGAGAAGGGGGATAGGCTCGCATGGGCCTGGCTTAGCTATGCTTCAGGCGCCTATGCACGAATCTGGCGCATCATGAGGAATCAACTCCGGACCGTCAAGATAAGTCCCGAGCCCGGGTTGGCTAAACCGCTTAGGACTAAGAACCATCCTAACCGCAGCCCTGCTGCAGCAACGTCATCCCCCTTTCTTACCTCTCGACGGTTGCTTGAGCGCTAAAGGGGACCTCCTGAGCATCGCGCCTCAGGAACTCTTATTGGACCTCGGGCCGCTCACCTCCTGGCCTTGACCATGACACGCGACCTGGCATACCAGTGACGGCTACAGCCTTCCTGGGGACCGAGACCTGTCAACATAGAGCGCCAAGTCATAGCAAGGTCAGAAAGGGAGACCGAGCTGAAGTAGGACTTGCGCTCTCGCAAGTTCATGATAAGGACAATATTAACAAGAGGCATTACAAAACCTTTACACACCCCCATGGGGCATTTTTTGATTCCTCACAGGGAACAAAAGGCAAGAACTTAGGGAATCCTAACTACACGTGCCCTTGTGGATGACACCATCATCAACAGTGCGCCACCAGAGGCCGACGCCAACCTCATCCAGATCAGCGGCGGTGGCGGCCTGACGTTGCAGCCTTGCTCCAGGCTCGGCGGGAGATGGGGTGCACGTAGCTGTCGTTGCTCGTCTCCGGGGTCTCATAGAGCTCGGGAGAATCGCTGGACTCCCAAGTGTCGCCGCTGCTTCCCGAGGAGCCGTTGGCGACGCGGGCAGCAGACCCTACCCCAGCTATGGTGCCATCTTGATGACCCCACCTAGGGCATCACTCCAGATGGCGGCCTTCTGCATCAAAGACCTTGAAGAACAGCGTGGAGGCACCGTCTTACACGAAGTGGATCACAAGGGCGCCCTCCGCACGACACACTCGGGCGACCTCACCCCAGCCTCGGGTCATGAAGATCTTCCCCGAGGAGATGGCCTCAACCTCCACTCCAGTCACCGGCGTTTCGCAGTTGACGTGCTGCAGCCAAAGCTCGAGGGGCCCCCTAGGCGGCATCTCTACTGAGAAGAAGGAAGGGAAGCGGGTCCAAGTGCTCGGGGGTATTGCCACCCACAGCACGAGCTCACGCAAGGAGTCCGTGGCATGGACTCCAGGGGCGGCGACGTGCGCCACCGCGGCACGGCGACCATGGCCACGACGTGTGCGCCGACGCTCGTCGCTTCTCCCTCCCGAGCCCCCGGCTTGGGCGTATAGGGGTAACGGATACCCGGGAGGGGGCGGCTCGCACCAAGGCCTCGTCACCACTTGCATCGTTGCCTCGTCGTGGTGGTGGGCCGGCCTCTTCTTCGGCGGAAGCGGTACCAGCCCATCGAGGGGAGTCTTTCCTTTCTCCGTTGCGGAAAACCTTCGGATAGGCGCCATTGGTGTTGGGAATGGTGCGAGGGGGTAGAAGAGCGAAATGGGAAGAGATGGGCGACGGGGGCTCCGCGCCCCTCACATTTATAGCAGGAGAAGGCCAACCAGCGCCCCCCACGATCACAGGTAATGATGGTTTTTCCTTGCATGTCGCAGGGACTTGTCAAGTCGGGCAGTTGCCGAGGCAGCGTGGGGAATCGGAGATGCCCACGTCCAATCGACCGCCACGCATCGACCAAGGCCACATGCTATTGGGGCCCGTGGAGCTCTGCACTTGACCTTTGGCTTCGCCTCGAAGCCAAGCCCGAGCGCGCCTTGGGCCCGGGGGCTACTGTCGGCATTCTGGGAATGGGGGTCCCCAGACTTGCCTGCCTGCAGCCCATGGCGTGGCTCTGCAAGCGGGCCCGAACGGCCCATCTTCACCAACAAGCACTTGATAACCCACAAGTATAGGGGATCGCAACAGTTTTCGAGGGTAGAGTATTTAACCCAAATTTATTGATTCGACACAAGGGGAGCCAAAGAATATTCTCAAGTATTAGCAGATGAGTTGTCAATTCAACCACACCTGGAAACTTAGTATCTGCAGCAAAGTGTTTAGTAGCAAGGTAATATGATAGTGGTGATAACGGTAGCAAAAGGTAACAGTAGTAAAAACAATGTTTTTGGTATTTTGTAGTGATGATAGCAATAGCAACGGAAAAGTAAATAAGCGAAGCACAATATATGGAAATCTCGTAGGCAATGGATTGGTGATGGAGAATTATGCCGGATGCAGTTCATCATGTAACAGTCATAACCTAGGGTGACACAGAACTAGCTCCAGTTCATTGATATAATGTAGGCATGTATTCCGAACATAGTCATACGTGCTTATGGAAAAGAACTTGCATGACATCTTTTGTCCTACCCTCCCGTGGCAGCAGGGTCCTTACAGAAACTAAGGGATATTAAGGCCTCCTTTTAATAGAGAACCGAAACAAAGCATTAACACATAGTGAATACATGAACTCCTCAAACTACGGTCATCACCGGTAAGTATCACGATTATTGTCACTTCGGGGTTAACAGATCATAACACATAATAGGTGACTATAGACTTGCAAGATAGGATCAAGAATGCTCATATATTGATGAAAACATAATTGGTACAGATCTGACATCATGGCACTCAGGCCCTAGTGACAAGCATTAAGCATAGCAAAGTCATAGCAACATCAATCTCAGAACATAGTGGACACTAGGGATCAAACCCTAACAAAACTAACTCGATTACATGATAGATCCCATCCAACCCATCACCGTCCAGCAAGCCTACGATGGAATTACTCACACACGGCGGTGAGCATCATGAAATTGGTGATGGAGGATGGTTGATGATGATGATGGCGACGGATTCCCCTCTCCGGAGCCCCAAACGGACTCCAGATCAGCCCTCCCGAGAGGTTTTATGGTTTGGCGGCGGCTCCATATCGTAAAACGTGATGATTTCTTCTCTCTGATTTTTTTCTCCCCGAAACTCAATATATGGAGGTGGAGTTGGAGCCGGAGAGGAAACAGGGGACCCACGAGGTAGGGGCGCGCCCTAGGGGGCAAGCGCACCCCCACCCTCGTGGAGATACAGTGGGCCCCCTGGCCTTCATCTTTGGCAGGTATTTTTCTTATTTTCTGAAAAGTGTCTCCGTGAAGTTTCAGGTCATTCCGAGAACATTTGCCCCTGCACATAAATAACACCATGGTAGTTCTGCTGAAAACAGCATCAGTCCGGGTTAGTTCCATTCAAATCATGCAAGTTAGAGTCCAAACCAAGGGCAAAAGTGTTTGGAAAAGTAGATATGACGGAGACGTATCAACTCCCCCAAGCTTAAACCTTTGCTTGTCCTCAAGCAATTCAGTTGACAAACTGAAAGTGATAAAGAAAAATTTTACAAACTCTGTTTGCTCTTGTTGTTGTAAATATGTAAAGCCAGCATTCAAGGTTTCAGCAAAGATTATAACTAACCACATTCACAATAACGCATAGGTCTCAAGTTACTCATGTCAATAGCATAATCAACTAGCGAGCCATAATAATAAAACTCGGATGACAACACTTTCTCAAAACAATCATAATATGATATAACAGGATGGTATCTCGCTAGCCCTTTCTGAGACCGCAAAACATAAATGCAGAGCACCTTTAAAGACCAAGGACTGACTAGGCATTGTAATTTATGGTGTCACTTTGGGGTTGCCGGATCATAACACATAGTAGGTGACTATAGACTTGCAAGATAGGATCAAGAACTCACATATATTCATGAAAACATAATAGGTTCAGATCTGAAACCATGGCACTCGGGCCCTAGTGACAAGCATTAAGCATAGCAAAGTTATAGCAACATCAATCTCAGAACATAGTGGATACTAGGGATCAAACCCTAACAAAACTAACTTGATTACATGATAAATCTCATCCAACCCATCACCGACTAGCAAGCCTACGATGGAATTACTCACGCACGGCGGTGAGAATCATGAAATTGGTGATGGAGGAAGGTTGATGATGACAATGGCGACGGATTCCCCTCTCTGGAGCCCCGAACAAACTCCAGATCAGCTCTCCCGAGAGAGTTTAGGGCTTGGCGGCGGCTCCGTCTCGTAAAACGCGATGAACCTTTCTCTCTGATTTTTTTCTCCCCGAACACGAATATATGGAGTTGGAGTTGAGGTCGGTGGAGCTCTAGGGGGGCCACGAGGCAGGGGGCGCGCCCAGGGGGCGGGCGCACCCCCACCCTCGTGGCTAGGGTGTGCCCCCTGGCCTTGATTCTTTGCCAGTATTTTTTATTATTTCCAAAAATAATCTCCATGGAGTTTCAGGTCATTCCGAGAACTTTTGTTTCTGCACATAAATAACACCATGTCAATACTGCTAAAAATAGCGTCAGTACGGGTTAGTTCCATTCAAATCATGCAAGTTAGAGTCCAAAACAAGGGCAAAAGTGTTTGCAAAAGTAGATATGACGGAGACGTATCAACTCCCCCGAGCTTAAACCTTTGCTTGTCCTCAAGAAATTCAGTTGACAAACTGAAAGTGATAAATAAAAACTTTTACAAACTCTATTTGCTCTTGTTGTTGTAAATATGTAAAGCCAGCATTCAAGTTTTCAGCAAAGATTATGAACTAACCATATTCACCATAACTCTTAGGTCTCATGTTTACTCATATCAATGGCATAATCAACTAGCGAGCAATAATAATAAATCTCAGATGATAGCACTTCCTCAAAACATTCATGATTTGATATAACAAGATGGTATCTCACTAGCCCTTTCTGGGACCGCAAAACATAAATGCAGAGCACCTTTAAAGATCAAGGACTGACTAGACATTGTAATTTATGGTAAAAGAGATACAGTCAAGTCATACTCAATGTAAACTAACAGTAATGAATGCAAATGGTAGTGGTGATCTCCAACTGGTGCTTTTTAATAAGAGGGTGATGACTCAACATAAAAGTAAATAGATAGGCCCTTCGCAGAGGGAAGCAGGGATTTGTAGAGGTGCCAGAGCTCGGTTTTGAAATAGATATGAATAATATTTTGAGCGGCATACTTTCATTGTCAACATAACAACCAAGAGATGGCCATATCTTCCATGCTACACACATTATAGGCGGTTCCCAAACAGAATGGTAAAGTTTATACTCCCCCTCCACCAACAAGCATCAATCCATGGCTTGCTCGAAACAACAAGTGCCTCCAACTAACAATAGTCCCAGGGGGAGTTTTGTTTGAAATTATTTTGATTTTATTTGCATAAAGCATGGGACTGGGCATCCCGGTGACCAGCCATTTTCTCGTGAGTGAGGAGCGGAGTCCACTCCTCTTCAGAATAACCCGCCTAACATGGAAGATACAGACAACCCTAGTTGATACATGAGCTATTCGAGCATACAAAATAGAATGTTTATTTGAAGGTTTAGAGTTTGGCACATACAAATTTACTTGGAACGGCCGGTAGTTACCATATATAGGTAGGTATGGTGGACTCATATGGAATATCTTTGGGGTTTATGGGATTGGATGCACAAGCAGTATTCCCGCTTAGTACAGGTGAAGGCTAGAAAAGACTGGGAAGCGACTAGCTAGAGAGCGACAACAGTCATGAACATGCACTAAAATTAATCAACACCGAATGCAAGCATGAGTAGGATATAATGCACCATGAACATAAATATCGTAGAGGCTATGTTGATTTTGTTTCAACTACATGCGTGAACATGTGCCAAGTCAAGCCACTCGAATCGTTCAAAAGAGGATACCACCCTATCATACCACATCACAACCATTTTAATAGCATGTTGGCATGCAAGGTAAACCATTATAAGCTCCTAGCTAATTAAGCATGGCATAAGCAACTATAATCTCTAATTGTCATTGCAAACATGTTTATTCATAATAAGCTGGATCAGGAACGATGAACTAATCATATTTCCAAAAACAAGAGAGGTTGAGTTCATACCAGCTTCTCCCATCTCGATCAGTCCATCATATATCGTCATAATTGCCTTTCACTTGCACGATCGAATGATGTGAGTAATAATAATAGTGCACGTGCATTGGACTAAGCTGGAATCTGCGAGCATTCAATAAACAGGAGAAGACAAGGCAATATGGACTCTTTTGTCAGATCAACAATAATGCATATAAGAGCCACTCTAACAATTTAATTATGGTCTTCTCCTATTGACCCCCAAAGAAAAGAAGAGAAATAAAACTATTTACACGGGAAAGCTCCCAACAAGCAAAAGAAGAACAGGAAATCTTTTTGGGTTTTCTTTTTAATTACTACTACAAGCATGAAATTAAAACTAGCTAAAAGCTACAACTAATTTTTTTTTCTTAAAGATTATTAAACACACAAGAAAAAAACATAAAAATAAATAAACTAGCATGGATATTACAATGAAAAAGTATGAGCATCGACATCTAGCAATGAGTGTGTGAACATGAATGTAATGTCGGTGGGAAATACATACTCCCCCAAGCTTAGGCTTTTGGCCTAAGTTGGTCTATGGCCACGACTGGCCTGGCAGATATCCATAGTAATAGTTGGGGTCGTACTGAGAAGAAGCCCCGGATTGCCACTGGTTGGAAATCACCTCCGGATCCCATTGGTAATCAGACTGTCGTGGAGGATCAATTTGTGGTTCCGGCTCTGGCTCTGTAGTTGATGTAGGGTTTCGGTAGGCGTGAATGGCCTCCAACAGAACAAGGTACTTGCCTGCAGATAAATCAAACAAGGAAGGAGTAGGGAGGGTAATAGTCTCAGGATGATGTTTATCAAAGAACAATTTGTATTTCAGCTCATTTTCCCTATTCTTAACGATAAAATCATGTGCTACCATACTCTTATAATCTAAATAAACAATAGGCAACAATTTTTCTTCCTTTTCATAGTGCCTAATAGGTATGTTATAGTATGCAGCAAGGCGTGAGGCATAGACACCTCCAAAGATGGGGCCCTTTGTACGGTTCAGACTTAACCATTTGGCAATAATACCGCCCATACTAACAGAGTCGTCACGGAATAAACTGCTAGCTCTTGAGCACTGTGTTGGATTTCCTTGAAGAGGAAAGGATGATGCAGCAAAGTAGCGTAAGTATTTCCCTTAGTTTTTGAGAACCAAGGTATCAATCCAGTAGGAGGTTACACGCGAGTCCCTCGTACCTGCACAAAACAAATAACTCCTCGCAACCAACGCGATAAGGGGTTGTCAATCCCTTCACGGTCACTTACGAGAGTGAGATCTGATAGATATGATAAGTTAATATTTTTGGCATTTTTGTGATAAAGATGCAAGGTAAAATAAAAGAAAAGGAAATAAATAAGTATTGGAAGATTAATATGATGAAGATAGACCCGGGGGCCATAGGTTTCTCTAGTGGCTTCTCTCAAGAGCATAAGTATTTTACGATGGGTGAACGAATTACTGTTGAGCAATTGACAAAATTGAGCTTAGTTATGAGAATATCTAGGTATGATCATGTGTATACGCATCACGTCCAAGACAAGTAGACCGACTCCTGCCTACATCTACTACTATTACTCCATTCATCAACCGCTATCCAGCATGCATCTAGAGTATTAAGTTCATGAAAATAGAGTAACACCTTAAGCAAGAATACATGATGTAGAGGGAGAAATTCATGCAATATGATAAAAAAACCATCTTGTTATCCTCGATGGCAACAATACAATACGTGCCTTGCTGCCCCTACTGTCAATGGGAAAGGACACTGCAAGATTGAACCCAAAGCTAAGCACTTCTCCCATTGCAAGAAAGATCAATCTAGTAGGCCAAACCAAATTGATAATTCGAAGAGACTTGCAAAGATAACCAATCATACATAAAAGAATTCAGAGAAGATTCAAATATTGTTCATAGATAATCTTGATCATAAACCCACAATTCATCGGTCTCAACAAACATGTCGCAAAAACAAGATTACAGCGAATAGATCTCCACAAGAGAGGGGGAGAACATTGTATTGAGATCCAAAAAGAGAGAAGAAGCCATCTAGCTAATAACTATGGACTCGAAGGTCTGAGGTAAACTACTCGCACTTCATCGGAGAGGCTATGGTGTTGATGTAGAAGCCCTCCGTGATGGATGCCCCCTCTGGCGGAGCTCCGAAACAGGCCCAAGAAGGGATCCCGTGCATACAGAAGGTTGCGGCAGTGGAATTAGGTTTTTGGCTCCGTATATGATCGTTTGGGGGTACGTAGGTATATATAGGAGGAAGGAGTACGTCAGTGGAGCAACAGGGGGCCCACGAGGGTGGAGGGCGCGCCAGGGGGGTAGGCCCGACACCCTACCTCGTGGGTTCCCTGTTGGTTGCTTGACGTAGGGTCCAAGTCTCCTGGATCTTGTTCGTTCCAAAAATCACGTTCCCGAAGGTTTCATTCTGTTTGGACTCCGTTTGATATTCCATTTCTTCGAAATCCTAAAATAGGCAAAAACAACAATTCTAGGCTGGGCCTCCAGTTAATAGGTTAGTCCCAAAAATAATATAAAAGTGGATTATAAAGCCCAATAATGTCCAAAACAGTAGATAATATAGCATGGAGCAATCAAAAATTATAGATACGTTGGAGACGTATCAAGCATCCCCAAGCTTAATTCCTGCTCGTCCTCGAGTAGGTAAATGATAAAAAGACAATCTTTGATGCAAAGTGCTACTTGGCATAATTTTAATGTAATTCTTCTTAATTGTAGTATGAATATTCAGATCCGAAAGATTCAAGATAAAAGTTTAATATTGACATAAAATAATAATACTTCAAGCATACTAACAAAGCGATCATGTCTTCTCAAAATAACATGGCCAAAGAAAGTTATCCCTACAAAATCATATAGTCTCACTATGCTCTATCTTCACCACACAAAGTATTTAAATCATGCACAACCCCGATGACAAGCCAAGAAATTGTTTCATACTTTTGACATTCTCAAACTTTGTGAATCTTCACGCAATACATGAGCGTGAGCCATGGATATAGCACTATATGTGGAATAGAATGGTGGTTCTGGAGAAGACAAAAAAGGGAGAAGATAGTCTCACATCAACTAGGCATATCAACGGGCTATGGAGATGCCCATCAATAGATATCAATGTGAGTGAGTAGGGATTGCCATGCAACGGATGCACTAGAGCTATAAGTATATGAAAGCTCAACAAAAGGAACTAGGTGGGTGTGCATCCAACTTGCTTTCTCATGAAGACCTAGGGCATTTTGAGGAAGCCCATCATTGGAATATACAAGCCAAGTTCTATAATGAAAAATTCCCACTAGTATATGAAAGTGACGAAATGAGAGACTCTCTATCATGAATATCATGGTGCTACTTTGAAGCACAAGTGTGGTAAAGGATAGTAACATTGTCCCTTCTCTCTTTTTCTCGCATTTTTTTATTTTTTTTATTTGGGCCTTTTCTCTTTTTTATGGCCTCTTTTCTTTCCCTTATTTTATTTTTCGTCCGGAGTCTCATCCCGACTTGTGGGGGAATCATAGTATCCATTATCCTTTCCTCACTAGGACAATGCTCTAATGATGATGATCATCACACTTTTATTTTCTTACAACTCAACAATTACAACTCGATACTTAGAACAAAATATGACTCTATATGAATGCCTCCGGCGGTGTACCGGGATATTCTATGAATCAAGAGTGACATGTATGAAAGAATTATGAATGGTGGCTTTGCCACAAATATGATGTCAACTACATGATCATGCTAAGCAATATGAAAATGATGGAGTGTGTCATAATAAACGGAACAGTGGAAAGTTGCATGGCAATATATCTCGGAATGGCTATGGAAATGCCATAATAGGTAGGTATGGTGGCTGTTTTGAGGAAGGTATATGGTGGGTGTATGATAGCGGCGAAAGGTGCGCGGTATTAGAGAGGCTAGCAATGGTGGAAGGAAGAAAAGTGCATATAATCCATGGACTCAACATTAGTCATAAAGAACTCATATACTTATTGCAAAAATCTACAAGTTATAAAAGCAAAGTATTACGCGCATGCTCCTAGGGGGATAGATTGGTAGGAAAAGACCATCGCTCGTCCCCGACCACCACTCATAAGGAAGACAATCAAAAAATAAATCATGCTCCTACTTCATCACATAACGGTTCACCATACGTGCATTCTACGGGAAGCACAAACTTTAACACAAGTATTTCTCAAATTCACGACTACTCAACTAGCACAACTTTAATATCACCATCTTCATATCTCAAAACAATTATCAAGCATCAAACTTCTCATAGCATTCAACACTCATAAGAAAGTTTTTACTATTCTTGAATACCAAGCATATTAGGATTATTTAAGCAAATTACCATGCTATTTAAGACTCTCAAAATAATCTAAGTGAAGCATGAGAGATCAATAGTTTCTATAAAACAATTCCACCACCGTGCTCTAAAAAATATAAGTGAAGTACTACAGCAAAACTATATAACTCAAATGTTATAAGCGAAGCACATAGAGTATTCTAACAAATTCCAAATCATGTATGGCTCTCTCAAAAGGTGTGTACAGCAAGGATGATTGTGGTAAACTAAAAATCATAGACTCAAATTATACAAGACGCTCCAAGCAAAACACATATCATGTGGTGAATAAAAATATAGCTCCAAGTAAAGTTACCGATAGAAGTAGACGAAAGAGGGGATGCCTTCCGGGGCATCCCCAAGCTTTGGCTTTTAGGTGTCCTTATATTATCTTGGTGGTGCCATGGGCATCCCCAATCTTAGGCTCTTGCCACTCCTTGTTCCATTATCCATCAAATCTTTACCCAAAACTTGAAAACTTCACAACACAAAACTTAAAGTAGAAAATCTCGTGAGCTCCGTTAGCGAAAGAAAACAAAATACCACTTCAAGGTAATGTAATGAACTCATTATTTATTTATATTGGTGTTAAACCTACTGTATTCCAACTTCTCTATGGTTTATAAACTATTTTACTAGCCATAGATTCATCAAAATAAGCAAACAACTCACGAAAAACAGAATCTGTCTAAAACAGAACAGTCTGTAGTAATCTGTAGCTAGCGCAAGATATGGAACCCCAAAAATTATAAAATAAATTTCTGGACGTGAGGAATTTATCTATTAATTATCTTCAAAAATAATTAACTAAATATCACTTTCCAAACAAAAATGGCAGCAGTTCTCGTGAGCGCTAAAGTTTCTGTTTTTTACAGCAAGATAACAAGACTTTCCCCAAGTCTTCCCAACGGTTCTACTTGGCACAAACACTAATTAAACACAAAAAACACAATAAAAATAGAGGCTAGGTAAATTATTTATTACTAAACAGGAGAAAAAATCAAGTAATAAAAATAAAATTGGGTTGCCTCCCAACAAGCGCTATCGTTTAACGCCCCTAGCTAGGCATAAAAGGCAAGGATAGATCTAGGTATTGCCATCTTTGGTAGGCAATTCTTCAATGAGACATCTATTATCCTTAGAAATTTCTTTCTTTTTAGTTATTATCAAACTTTTAGGCACAAGATCGAAAAATTCATTTGTAACAAATGGTTCCTTGATGATAGCAACAAGATTGGGATGAATACTTATAGATTTGAGATCCGCAGTTTCCTTACTAGAGGATTCACCCTTATTTTTAGGAACATACATAAGCTTGGCGATTTTAGTAGGAGCACTTGGAGTATTCTTTATGGAAGAAAAAATGGTTCTCAAATTGGTAATGATATCTTCAAGTTTATCGATCCTAATGGAATCATGATTTATTTTCTCATTAACTACGGGTTCCTTCTCTTTAATATTTTTCAAAGTCACTCCTACTTTAGATCCATATTGAGAGATTCGGTTCTGGATCTTTTTATCCAAATTTTCAATTAACTCTATGATAGAAATCTTATTTTCAATAATTTTGAGCCTTTGCATTACATGCTCCAAAGTTAATACAGTTCCATTAACCAAAAGAGGGGGTGAGCCAAACAAATCTATCATAGCATTATAAGAATCAAAAGTATGGCTACCTAAGAAATTCCCTCCGGTAATGGTATCAAGGATATATCTATACCAAGGATTAGCACCTACATAAAAATTGCGGAGAAGAATGGGAGTAGATTGCTTCCTGATAGATCTATTTTGAGCATTGCAAATTCTATACCAAGCACCTTTTAGACTTTCTCCCTCCCTTTGTTTAAAATTTAGGACTTCATTATTGGGAGAGAATGGAGAGGATAGAGGACTAGCCATGATGACAAGCAAGCAAACCAACAAACGATCAAACAAGAAACGGGCAACAAGAGGCAAATAGAGAAAGATAGGGAGGATAGAGAGAGAGGCCAAATAAAACCGCAAGGGTGAAGTGGGGGAGAGGAAAACAAGAGGAAAATGGCAAATAATGTAATGTGGGAGATAAGGGTTGTGATGGGTACTTGGTATGTTGACTTTTGCCTAGACTCCCCGGCAACGGCGCCAGAAATGGCTCATTGTCGGGAGTTAAATCTTGACTTGCACGAACCTCCCCGGCAACGGCGCCAGAAATCTTCTTGCGACCTCTTGAGCACAGCGTTGGATTTCCTTGAAGAGGAAAGGATGATGCAGCAAAGTAGTGTAAGTATTTCCGTCAGTTTTTGAGAACCAAGGTATCAATCCAGTAGGAGGTTACGTGTGAGTCCCTCGTACCTGCACAAAACAAATAACTCCTCGCAACCAACGTGATAAGGGGTTGTCAATCCCTTCAGGGTCACTTACAAGAGTGAGATCTGATAGATATGATATGATAATATTTTTGGTATTTTTGTGATAAAGATGCAAGGTAAAATAAAAGCAAAGGAAACAACTAAGTATTGGAAGATTAATATGATGAAGATAGACCCGGGGGCCGTAGGTTTCACTAGTGGCTTCTCTCAAGAGCATAAGTATTTTACGATGGGTGAACGAATTACTGTTGAGCAATTGACAGAATTGAGCATAGTTATGAGAATATCTAGGTATGATCATATGTATAGGTATCACGTCCGAGACAAGTAAACCGACTCCTGCCTGCATCTACTACTATTACTCCACTCATCGGCCGCTATCCAGCATGCATCTAGAGTATTAAGTTCATGAAAACAGAGTAATGCCTTAAGCAAGATGACATGATGTAGAGGGATAAATTCATGCAATATGATAAAAACATCTTGTTATCCTCGATGGCAACAATACAATATGTGCCTTGCTGCCCCTACTGTCACTGGGAAAGGACACCACAAGATTGAACCCAAAGCTAAGCACTTCTCCCATTGCAAGAAAGATCAATCTAGTAGGCCAAACCAAACTGATAATTCGAAGAGACTTGCAAAGATAACCAATCATACATAAAAGAATTCCGAGAAGATTTAAATATTGTTCATAGATAATCTTAATCATAAACCCACAATTCATCGGTCTCAACAAACACACCGCAAAAACAAGATTACATCGAATAGATCTCCACAAGAGAGGGGGAGAATATTGTATTGAGATCCAAAAAGAGAGAAGAAGCCATCTAGCTAATAACTATGGACCCGAAGGTCTGACGTACAGTACTCACACTTCATCGAAGAGGCTATGGTGTTGATGTAGAAGCCCTTTGTGATGGATGCCCCCTCGAGCGGAGCTCCAGAACAGGCCCCAAGATGGGATCCCGTGGATACAGAAGGTTGCGGCGGTGGAATTAGGTTTTTGGCTCCGTATCTGATCATTTGGGGGTACGTAGGTATATATAGGAGGAAGGAGTACGTCGGTGGAGCAACAGGGGACCCACGAGGGTGGAGGGCGTGCCTGGGGGCGTAGGCGTACCCCCTACCTCGTGGGTTCCCTGTTGGTTGCTTGACGTAGGGTCCATGTCTCCTAGATCTTGTTTGTTCCAAAAATCATGTTCCCGAAGGTTTCATTCCATTTGGACTCCATTTGATATTCCTTTTCTTCGAAACCCTAAAATAGGCAAAAACAACAATTCTGGGTTGGGCCTCCGGTTAATAGGTTAGTCCCAAAAATAATATAAAAGTGAACAATAAAGCCCAATAATGTCCAAAACAGTAGATAATATAGCATTGAGCAATCAAAAATTATAGATACATTGGAGACGTATCATAAACCATGGAACAAAATGATAATATTTGGAACACTAAGGTTTCCACAGTTTCCATGACCAATTAAGCAACGACTAGCAAATATTGCAAAGTAGCGTAAAACAGGAAAATGTATGCTAGTGATTCTTGCATCGGAAACTTTCCTAGTTTCCCTATAGTAATAGTGTCAATAAACCCATCCACATCTCTATGACGTGGTTCCTCTAAGCTACCCTCGAAAGGTATTTTGCAAACCCTGCAAAATTCATATAGTGACATCCTCTTAACCACATCATATAAATGAAACTCTATTGAAGGAGGTGATTCCTTAGGATAATAGTAGAAGTTTTGCACAAAAGTATTGGTGAGTAAGAAATACTGTTCGCGTTGGTCGCGGAGGAAGTCGTGAAGCTTGCATTCTTAGCCAACTCATAAAAATCATCATAAATCCCGGCTGCTCTCAAGAAATCATCGGAAGGCCATTCACACGGCCGAACCTCCGTGGTGCGAGGCAGATTATATTTGGGCCTCTCTGCTTCTTCATTTTGCTTTTCCTTCGAGCTTCGACTCGATGAGCCCCTCAAACATCTCTCATTATTTTATGAAAAATTCTGAAATTTTTGGTAACTTCAAATAAAAGTGAACCAAGCTCAACAAAATTGATAGCAACTACTCCTACAAGTGCCTAGAGCCTATATCATGCATTAGAATTACTTGGAACCATATAAATTTGACATGCAAGCTCAAGAACATGGTCACCTAGGCAGCACAAATTTGCAATGAATAAAGCACTAGAACAAAAACTAATTGGACCAATGGAGGAGTCACATACTAAGGAACAATCCCCCAAAGCAGTTTTGTGAGAGGTGCTATGAACAAGGAGATCGAAAATCGCAGCAAAATGAGCTAGAACTCGTGCTTGAGCTGGATGGTGATTTTTTTGGGAGGAAGAAGAAGTGTGTGGGTGCAGGAATAAGTGGAGGGGAGCCACCATGGGCCCACGAGGCAGGGGGTGCGCCTAGGGGGTGGGCGCGCCCTGGACCCTCGTGGCCAGGTGCCAGCTCCCCCTGCTGTGTTCTCAGTGCCAAATATTCTCAAATGTTTCAGGAAAAAATCATATTTAAATTTCAGGGCATTTGGAGAACTTTTATTTTTGGAGTATTTTTTATTGCAAGGATAATTTAGAAAATAGACATAAATTACTATTTTTGCTTTATTTAAACTAAATAACAGAAAGTAAAAAGAGGGTACAAAGAGTTGTGTTTTCTAAATTCATCCATCTCATGCTAATCAAAAGGAATCCACTAACAAGGTTGATCAGGTCTTGTTAACAAACTCATTCCGAATAACATGGAACCGGAGAGTTTTCGAATAACACTAGGTTACCTCAATGGGGATATGCACATCCCCAACAATAAGAATATCATATTTCTTTTTGACAGTAGGAAGAGGAAATTAAAAACCTCTAAAAATAATCGATGGAATTTTTCCAATAGAATTGATAATGTGGACTTGAGGTTGTTTAGTCAGAAAGTGTACCGTATGCTCATTACCATTAACATGTAAAGTGACATTGCCTTTGGTGCAATCAATAACAGCCCATGTAGTATTCAAAAAAGGTCTTCCAAGAATAATAGACATACTATCATCCTCAAGAATATCAAGAATAACAAAGTCCGTTAAAATAGTAATGTTTGCAACTACAATAGGCACATCCTCACAAATATCGACAGGTATAGTAGTTGATTTATCAGCCATTTGCAAAGATATTTCAGTAGGTGTCAACTTATTCAAATCAAGTCTACGATATAAAGAGAGAGGCATAACACTAACACCGGCTCCAAGATCACATAAAGCAGTTTTAACATAGTTTCTTTTAATGGAGCATGGTATAGTTGGTACTCTGGTATCTCCAAGTTTCTTTCGTATTCCACCCTTAAAAGTGTAATTAGCAAGCATGGTGGAAATTTCAGCTTCCGGTATCTTTCTTTTATTAGTAACAATATCTTTCATGTACTTAGCATAAGGATTCATTTTAAGCATATCAGTCAAACGCATACGCAAAAAGATAGGTCTAATCATTTCAGCAAAGCGCTCAAAATCATCATCATCCTTTTTCTTGGATGGCTTAGGAGGAAAAGGCATGGGTTTCTGAACCCAAGGCTCTCTTTCCTTACCGTGCTTCTTAGCAACAAAGTCCCTTTTATCATAACATTGCTTGTTTGATTGTGGGTTATCAAGATCAACAGCAGGTTCAATCTCTACATCATTGTCATTACTAGGTTGAGCATCAACATGAACATCATCATTAACATTTTCATTAGGTTCATGTTCATTACCAGATTGTGTTTCAGCATCAGAAGTAGAAATATCATTGGGATTCTCAGATGGTTCAGCAATAGGTTCACTAGAAGCATGCAAAGTCCTATCATTTTTCTTTTTCTTCATTTTAGAAGGACTAGGTGCATCTATATTATTTCTCTGAGAATCTTGCTCAATTGTCTTAGGGTGGCCCTCTGGATACAAAGGTTCCTGGGTCATTTTACCACCTCTAGTCATAACTCTAATAGCATTATCATTTTTCTTACTATTTCATTCATTGAGCAAATCATTCTGAGCTTAAAGTACTTGTTCTACTTGAGTGGTAACCATAGAATCATGTTTACTAATGAGTTTAAGTTCACCTTTAACTCTAGACATATAATCACCCAAGTGTTCAATCATATAAGCATTTTGTTTCAATTGTCTACCAAAATAAGTATTGTAGTCTTCTTGCCTAACCATAAAGTTGTCAAACTCATCCAAACATTGGCTAGCAAACTTAGTAGGAGGGATTTCAGCTTTATCATATCTATAGAGAGAATTTACCTTTACTACCTGTGTCAGGTTATCAAGACCATGTGTTTCTTCAATAGGTGATGGATTAAAACCATATATTTCTTCAATAGGCGGTAAATTAAGACCATAAATTTCTTCAATAGGAGGTAAATTCTTAACATCTTCAGCTTTAATACCCTTTTCTTTCATGGATTTCTTTGCCTCTTGCATATCTTCTGGACTGAGAAATAGAACACCCCTTTTCTTCGGAGTTGGTTTAGGAATAGGCTCAGGAGCTGGCTCAGTAAGTGTCAAATTATTTTCATTTGTCAACATACTATTCAATAGAATTTCAGTTTCATCCGGTGTTCTTTCCCTGAAAACAGAACCAGCACAACTATCCAGGTGGTCTCTGGAAGCATCGGTTAGTCCATTATAAAAGATATCAAGTATTTCATTTTTCTTAAGAGGATGATCAGGCAAAGCATTAAGTAATTGGAGAAGCCTCCCCCAAGCTTGTGGGAGACTGTCTTCTTCAATTTGCACAATATTATATATATCCCTTAAGGCAGCTTGTTTCTTATGAGCAGGGAAATATTTAGCAGAGAAGTAATAAATCATATCCTGGGGACTACGCACACACCCAGGATCAAGAGAATTAAACCTTATCTTAGCATCACCCTTTAATGAGAACGGAAATATTTTAAGGATATAAAAGTAGCGAGTTCTCTCATCATTAGTGAATAGGGTGGCTATATCATTTAATTTAGTAAGATGTGCCACAACAGTTTCAGATTCATAGGCATAAAAAGGATCAGATTCAACCAAAGTAATTATATCAGGATCAATAGAGAATTCATAATCCTTATCAGTAACAAAGATAGGAGAAGTAGCATAAGAAGGATCATATTTCATTCTAGCATTCAGAGTTTTTTGTTTAAGCTTAGCTAATAATTTCTGAAGATCACTTCTATCATTACATGCAAGAAAGTCTCTTTTAGTTTCTTCATCAATAACATAGCCCTCAGGCACAACAGGCAATTCATATTAATTAGGAGAGCCTTCATCATCACTTTCATCAATATTATCAGTTTCAATAATTTCATTCTCTCTAGCCCTAGCAAGTTGTTCATCAAGAAATTCACCAAGTGGCACAATAGTATCAAGCATAGAAGTAGTTTCATCATAAGTATCATGCATAGCAGAAGTGGCATCATCAATAATATGTGACATATCAGAATTAATAGCAGAAGCAGGTTTAGGTGTCGCAAGCTTACTCAAAACAGAAGGTGAATCAAGTGCAGAGCTAGATGGCAGTTCCTTACCTCCCCTCGTAGTTGAGGGATAAATCTAGGTTCTTGGATCTTTCAAGTTTCATAATGATAAGCAGATATAAATCCCAAGTGACTCAAAGAATAGAGCTATGCTCCCCGGCAACGGCACCAGAAAATAGTCTTGACAACCCACAAGTATAGGGGATCGTACCAGTTTTCGAGGGTAGAGTATTCAACCCAAATTTATTGATTCGACACAAGGGGAGCCAAAGAATATTCTCAAGTATTAGCAGCTGAGTTGTCAATTCAACCACACCTGGAAACTTAATATCTGCAGCAAAGTGTTTAGTAGCAAAGTAATATGATAGTAGTGGTAACGATAGCAAAAGTAATGTGTTTGGTATTTTGTACTGATGATAACAATAGCAACGGAAAAGTAAATACGCGAAGAACAATATATGGAAAGCTCGTAGGCAATGGATCAGTGATGGAGAATTATGCCGGATGTGGTTCATCATGTAATAGTCATAACATAGGGTGACACGGAACAAGCTCCAATTCATCAATGTATTGTAGGCATGTATTCCGAATATAGTCATACGTGCTTATGGAAAAGAACTTGCATGACATCTTTTGTCCTACCCTCCCGTGGCAGCGGGGTCCTAATGGAAACTAAGGGATATTAAGGCCTCCTTTTAATAGAATACCGGACCAAAGCATTAACACATAGTGAATACATGAACTCCTCAAACTACGGTCATCACCGGGAGTGGTCCCGATTATTGTCGCTTCGGGGTTGCCGGATCATAACACATAGTAGGTGACTATAGACTTGCAAGATAGGATCAAGAACTCATATATATTCATGAAAACATAATAGGTTCAGATCTGGAATCATGGCACTCGGGCCCTAATGACAAGCATTAAGCGTAGCAAAGTCATAGCAACATCGATCTCAGAACATAGTGGATATTAGGGATCAAACCCTAACAAAACTAACTCAATTACATGATAAATCTCATCCAACCCATCACCGTCCAGCAAGCCTACGATGGAATTACTCACGCACGGTGGTGAGCATCATGAAATTGGTGATGGAGGAAGGTTGATGATGACGATGGCGACGGATTCCCCTCTCTGGAGCCCCGAACGGACTCCAGATCAGCCCTCCCGAGAGAGATTAGGGCTTGGCGGCGGCTCCGTATCGTAAAACATGATGAATCTTTCTCTCTGATTTTTTTCTCCCCAAACACGAATATATGTAGTTGGAGTTGAGGTCAGTGGAGCTCCAGGGGGCCCGCGAGGCAAGGGGGCGTGCCCAGGGGGCAGGCACGCCACCACCCTCATGGCTTGGGTGTGGGCCCTCTGGCCTTGATTCTTTGCCAGTATTTTTTATTATTTCCAAAAATAATCTCCGTGGTGTTTCAGGTCATTCCGAGAACTTTTGTTTCTGCACATAAATAACACCACGGCTATTCTGCTGAAAACAGCGTCAGTCCAGGTTAGTTCCATTCAATTCATGCAAGCTAGAGTCCAAAACAAGGGCAAAAGTGTTTGGAAAAGTAGATACAACGGAGACGTATCAGCGTCGGGAGGGGATAAGGCCACCACGCCCCCGCCTCCTCGGTTCCTTCTCCCACTCACCCCCGCTCTCCCTCTCGGTTCCTGCGCCTCCCCTCCCCTCAGATCCACCTCACCGCTCCTCACTCTCCGCCATGGCCGAGTGCCTTCCTCACCGCCGCTCGTAGTAGACGCGACCACCGTCACCCGTTCACCTCTCCGACGAGTCCAACAGCTTCGCCTCGCTCCTCTGCTTTGACTACATGGTTGGATCGAGCCCCGTAACCCCTCGCGCCGCCGCATTCCTCCTCGACTCTGGCTCGGCTTCTGCGTCGTCCTCGCCTTCGATCTACGCCGCCGGTCCTCCCCGAGCCCTCTTCCCAAACCCCATGCTCCCCCGGTGAGCCTCTGCACAGGATGTGCCCTCTCCTGCCTCCTCTGGTTGCCTATAGCGCCCGATCCACGCTCACCCGAACGTGTCGCCGCCCGTGTCGTCGCCGGCAAAGCTTCGGTAACCAAACGGCCCCGGGCTTATGTCCATCGTGCTCGAGCGTGCACGTAGGTCTTGCCTACCCTTTTACTTCGCCCATTTGCACGCCGTATCGTCATGCCCAACCCCTGCCCGAGAGCTTCTCCGCCGATAAGCTCGAAACGCTCGACTCCGGCCACTGCAGCCTCCAGCACCGTCATAGATCGCTCCGTCATCGTCTTGTCATTCGAACGAGCCCGGCCGCGCCCAAAATGATGCGGTGTGGACTAACCTCGCCGCTCTCCCGATCGCTTCGCCATTGGAATGGTCGCTGGAGCTAACTTCGGCGCGATTTCGGCCGGCGCTGTCCTGGCGCTGGTGGGACCCGACCCTGTGCCACTGCCACTGGGCCCCGTTGACCTCGATCAGCGCTGGCATGGCTCCCCTGTGTCTATGACATGCGGGCCCCATGGCATAAACAAATAAAAATAAATAGATAAATTGCTAATTAATTAAATTAGTTAATTAAAACCTTAATCTCTCACTGTCTACTAGTCCCACCCGCTAATTAACCCATTTAGTTAGTCTAAATCCCACTGTTAGTGCCCAAACAATGACATGTGGGTCCCACTGGACCCACCTGTCTAGTTTGACTGGTCAATCGACCAGTTGACCTGTTGATGTCACCCTGATGTCATGCTTACATCATCATTTACTATTCTGGATAATGTTAGAATTAAATAGATAAATAAATTCAGAAAAATATTTAAAACTTTAGAAAAACATAGAAAATAAACCGTAGCTCAGATGAAAATGTTTTCTACATGAAAGTTGTTCAGAACGACGAGACAAATCCGGATATGCAACCCGTTCGTCCGCCACACATCCCTAGCATAGCAAACACACAACTTTCCCCCTCCGATTCATCTGTCCAAAAACACAAAACACCGGGAATACTTTCCCGGATGTTTTCCCCCTTCACCGATATCACCACCTACTACGTTAGGGCACACCTAGCACCGTTACCTGTCATGTCATGCATCGATATGCATCTGTTTGCATTGTATTCATTGTTTCTTCCCCCTCTACTCTCCGGTAGACTACGAGACTGACGTCGCTGCTGGTGCCCCGATCGACTATGTTGTTGGCGACCCCTCCTTCTTGCCAGAGCAACCAGGCAAGCCCCCCCTGATCACTAGATATCGCCTATTCTTCTCTCTACTGCCTACATTAGAGTAGTCTAGCATGTTACTGCTTTCCGTTAATCCTATCCTGATGCATAGCATGTCATTGTTGCTACAGTTATTGATACGTTACCTGCAATCCTAAATGCTTAGTATAGGATGCTAGTTTATCATCAGTGGCCCAACATTATTGTCTATCTGCCATGCTATACTATCGGGCCGTGATCACTCGGGGGGCGATCACGGATATATATTTATATACATAATATATGATACTTGTGGTGACTAAAGTCGGGTCGGCTCATAGAGTACCCGCGAGTGATTCATGGATTGGGTCCGAAAGGACGTTTGTCCCGACGGATACTTGTGGTTGAGATCGCCTAGGAGAGAGGTGGGCCTGGCCCTGGTCGGCGTCTGCGGTTAATTCAATTAACACGCTTAACGAGATCTGGGTATTTGATCTGAGTCTAGCCATTGGCCTATACGCACTAACCAACTACGCGGGAACAATTATGGGCACACGACGTCGTGGTATCAGCCGAAGCCTTCATGATGTCAACGACTGAGCGGCACACGCCGGATTGGACTGGAATGCCTGCTCTTGTATTAGGGAGGCTAGGTCTGCTTCCGGCTGCCCATGCAACATGCAGGTGTGCAATGCGCGATGGGCCCATACCCCTGTGCCATAGGATTTAGACCGGCGTGCTGACCTCTCTGATGTGCCTAGGTGGGGCTGCGACGTGTTGATCTTCCGAGGCCGGGCATGACCCAGGAAAGTGTGACTGGCCAAAGGGGATCGAGCGTGTTGGGAATGTGGTGCACCCCTGCAGGGAAGTTTATCTTTTTGAATAGTCGTGTCCCTTGGTAAAAGGACGACCAAGAGTTGTACCTTGACCTTATGACAACTAAAATCGGACACTTAATAAAACACACCCTTCCAAGAGCCAGATACAACCGGTGATCGCTCTATCACAGGGCGACAAGGGGAGGATCACCGGGTAGGGTTATGCTATGCGATGTTACTTGGTGAAATTACCATCTACTCTCTTCTACATGCTGCAAGATGGAGGTGGCCAGAAGCGTAGTCTTTGACAGGACTAGCTATCCCCCTCTTATTCCGGCATTCTGTAGTTCAGTCCACATATACTACCCCCTTTCATTGATACCAATGCATATGTAGTGTAGCTCCTTGCTTGCGAGTACTTTGGATGAGTACTCACGGTTGCTTTGCTCCCCCTTTCCCCCCTTTCTATATCCGATTGTTGCGACCAGACGTTGGAGTCCAGGAGCCAGACACCACTGTCGATGACGACTGCTACTACTCGGGAGGTGCCTACTACTACGTGCAGGCCACTGACGACGACCAGGAGTAGTTTAGGAGGATCCCGGGCAGGAGCCCGTGTCTCTTTCGATCTGTATCCCAGTTTGTGCTAGCCTTCTTAAGGCAAACTTGTTTAACTTATGTCTGTACGCAGATATTGTTGCTTCCGCTGACTCGTCTATGATCGAGCTCTTGTATTCAAGCCCTCGAGGCCCCTGGCTTGTAATATGATGCTTGTATGACTTATTTTACTGTTAGAGTTGTGTTTTGATATCTTCCAGTGAGTCCCTGATCTTGATCGTACACGTTTGCGTGTATGATTAGTGTACGATTGAATCGGGGGTGTCAGAAGTTGGTATCAGAGCCGACTGCCTGTAGGAATCCCCTTCCACACTCCTTGCCCGAAGTCGAGTCTAGACATTGCAAAACTTTTACTAACATGGACGTGTGTCTTACGGGCCCACATCGCCATTTGGGTGGTATTAAGATCTTTTACTCCTCGATCCTTACTCTGGGACTCTAAACTCTCTTCTACTCGGGTTAAACGAATTTACTAACTCTAACATTAGGATCCCATGACCACATTCACCCCAAAGTTGGATAAGCCCCAGCTATTCCTTAGAGTAGTACATTGAACATTATCCACACTGTCATTTGACTCCTTTGAAACATCTTTGTTTTCATATGGAACCCACGAGGCAGGTCGTGCGCCACACGGCGGCCATTGGTGTCTCAGGATCAGCTGTTGTGTTAGCTGAGATGATGACCTATCTGGGTTATCGCTGGCACCCTGAGTACACCGTCTACGAGGAGTACCAGGACTTTAACCAGGAGCAGTACCGTGCCATCGCCCACCTCTACTCTCGGGAGTATGACTCCACTACCGTGATGCACACTGCTCATGGTGTTGGAGTGACTATCGACATGGCAGTCCACGATGCTGCTTATGCTGCTCTGACACATCTTCGTGGGGAGTATAGGGAGTTGGACACCTCCCCTCTTAGGCACATTGCTATCGCATCTGATGTTGGTGTGGGGGGATACTACAGTGCTGCCTACTCCACCATCACCCGGGAGCCCTTCTACCATCAGAACCTGGTTCTGCATGCTGATGGACTGGGTAGAGCTAACCGAGCTCTTCGCCACGAGTTGTGCACCACCCGTCAGCACCTTTACCATGCTCTGACGCTGTTGCACCCCTTTGTCCGATCTGGTGATCTGTCGCGTTCTGTGATCTACCCTGCCAGGACCGTGATGCCCCAGGGTGTCGGCTGGCCATATGTGGGAGGATACTCTCCCGCACTTGGTCCTCTTCTGCCACCTGCGCATCGGGTTCTGCACCATAGTATCCGCGGACCCCAGGCTACTAACGTGGAGGACTTCCCGTCGCGTCACTACTAGTTGTCCGGCTACACCTACCTCCACAGTTCCTCCTGGGACTGATGTAGGCTTAGATGCATTTGATGTGAGCCTGCGTGCCACCTATGATGTTCTTAGTCTGTGTACTGAACTCTGTGTACCGAACTCTATGCATGATCCCTTTTGTAAGATATGCCAACTACTATGTAATATCTATCATGTTCCTTTCATTATGCATGTTTCATCATGAATGATTCTTGTCCTTGCAAATTTCTTAATGCTGAATTACCCATGTTATATATTAGCAGGATGGTTAGACCAGGTGGTCGTGGTCATGGTGGCTATGCCCCACCTCCGCCTGAGTACATGGCTGGTATGATCCAACAGCTCGAGATGAATCGCCAGTTCATGGAGAATATGATGGCTCAGTTTCCTCATCACAATATGAACCAGCAGCCAGCCCAAGTGACTGCAGGATTTCATGCGCATCAACCCAACTGTGTATCGCAACTCAACTCAGCCTCTGGATGCTGATGACTGGCTCCATGACATCACCTATGAGATGGAGTATGTTGATGTAGCCCCTGCAATCTATGTCACCTTTGCTTCCTTCTTCCTGAAAGCACCCGTTGCTCAATGGTGGGACAGCCACGGGCGTACTCTGCCGGTTGGAACAATCATCACCTGGCCAGATTTCCAAGCTGCTTTCCGTGCCCGCTTCATTCCTCAAGGAGTCATGGACCGAAAGAAGCGTGAGTTTCGCAGCCTCACCCAGGGCAGCAAAACTATGGAAGCTTATCAGTAGGAGTTTCTAGACTTGTCCCGCTATGCTGAAGAGGACATTGCAACTGATGCACCCAGACAGGAGAAGTTCCGTGATGGCATTCAAGCTGACATCAAGGTCGCACTTCTAGTGCATGACTTTGCTGATTTTGCCACCTTGGTGAACAAGGCCATCAATGTCGAAACTGGTTTGCAGGAACACCAGAGCTCTCACAGGCGCAACCGTGACACGGGCTCATCTTCGGGCCCGTCCTCGCAGAAGCGTAGGATATGGATTCCCAACAGCATGTACCAGCCAACTGCACCTACTCCAAGGCAGACCTATGCTGCACCGTGTCTGCCTCCTCCACCACCTAGGCAGCCAAGGCTTCCAGCTCCACCACCCCGAGCTCCTGCACCCGCTCCTAATAATGGTCTGTGCTTCAGGTGTGGTCAACCAGGACACCGTGCTAGGGAATGCAACCAGAACCAGAATCAACTGGCCCTCCCTGCAGCTGGCCGTGGAAGCAACCAGCCCCGCAACAACAATGCCAAGTCTTATGGTCGTGTTCATGCCAACCATGTTGATCTCAATGTAGCTCAAGACCATCCTGCTACTGTGATGGGTACACTCCTCGCAAATTCAGTACCGACATCCATTTTATTTGATACAGGTGCATCGCATTCATTCATGTCAGAATATTTTGCATGCTTGCACGACATTAAATGTGAGGACATGAACTCTTTGCTTTTAGTACACACCCCTGCGGGCCAATGTCGGACCTCCATGATTTGCAACAATGTCCCCATTGAAATTGAAGGAATGGAATTCCTTGTCTCTCCCATCGTACTGAAGTCCTGTAGCATTGATCTCATTCTAGGAATGGATTGGTTGAAAGTGCATACTGCTTCTATAGTTTGCGCCACTAAGACCGTCCATCTGCTCCACCCTTCTGATGAAATAATTACTTACCTGGCTCATCTGGTTTAGAATGCCGAGGCACGACTTTATGCCTTGAATGCATTGAACACTACACCACTCGAGGGTATTGAAAACATTCCCGTCGTTCACAAATTCCAAGACGTCTTTCCTGAAGAACTTCCAAGGATTTCCCCCGCTAGAGCTGTCGAATTCATCATCGACTTGAAACCAGGCACCACTCCTATAGACAAACGACCCTACAAGATGCCGCCACATGAACTCGCTGAGCTTAAAGAGGAAATTGACAAATCTCTTCGCAAAGGTTTCATTCGCCCTAGTTGCTCTCCTTGGGGAGCACCTTCTCTCTTTGTTAAGAAGAAGGATGGGACAAACCGATTGGTCCAAGATTATTGACCTATTAACCAAGCCACCATTCAGAACAAATATCCCCTCCCTCGGATCAATGGTCTGTATGATAAACTGGCTGGATCATCAGTGTTCTCCAAACTCGACTTGAGGTTGGGCTACCACCAGATCCGTGTTCATGAAGAGGATATCCCAAAGACCGCCTTCGTGACTCGATATGGATCATACGAGTACACCGTCATGTCATTCAGCTTAACGAATGCTCCAGCCACCTTCTCTCGTATGATGAACTACATATTCATGGATTACCTCGACAAGTTCGTCGTGGTTTATCTAGATGATATCCTTATATTTTCCAAGAACAAAGAAGAACATGCTGAACATCTTCGTCTTGGGCTGGAAAAACTTTGAGAGCATCAACTCTATGCTAAGTATTCCAAGTGTGAATTCTGGCTCCCTGAAGTAACCTATCTTGGGCATGTCATCTCCAAGGATGGTATTGCCGTCAACCCTAAACGAGTCCAGGTTATTATCGATTGGACTCCTTCGAAGAATGTCAAGCAAGTTAGAAGTTTTCTCAGACTCGCCAGCTATTGTCGTCGATTTGTCGAGAACTTCTCCAAGATTGCCAGGCCTCTGACTAACCTGTTGCATAAGGGTGTCAAGTTTCAATGGACAGACAAGTGTCAGGAGAGTTTCGAGGCGCTCAAAGACAAGTTGACTTCTGCACCAGTGCTTGCTCCACCTGATACTAAGAAGGACTTTGTCATTTACTGCGATGCTTTCCATCAAGGATTAGGCTGTGTCCTAATGCAAGAGCGCAGAGTGATTGCTTATGCATCTTGTCAACTGCGCCCTCACGAAGAGAACTACCCAGTTCACGACCTCAAGCTTGTTGATGTCATTCATGCACTGAAGCAGTGGCGACATTACATTCTCGGTAATCGTTGCGAGATTTTCACCGACCACCAAAGTCTGAAGTATCGGTTTACTCAGCCAGACCTGAACCTCCGTCAGTAGAGATGGATGGAGACTGTTGCAGACTTTAACGTGGGTATATCCTATACCCCAGGCAGGGCTAATGTAATGGTTGATGCCTTGAGCCGCAAGTCTTACTACAACCACCTCCAAGTTCACAAAGTCCAGCCCTTGCTTATTGAAGAATTCAGAAAGCTGAACCTCCATATAGTTCCTCCGAGTGCACTCGCTCCCCCTCCCCCCGAGTGCCGCAAGATGAACCTCCACATTGTTACCAAGGGTTCTCTCAATACCCTAGTTGCTATATCAGATCTCGTGAACATCGTCAAAACGATACAGAAGTATGACTCTCAAGCCCACAAGATCAAGCGCTACCTCGTAGAAGGAAAGCCCTCATTCTTCACTATTGCTGATGATGACACCTTGTACTTCAAGGGCCGCCTAGTGGTGCCATGTTCAGAGAAAAGCCAGGACATGAGATAGGAGGTTATGCAAGAAGCTCATGATACGCCTTTGTCCATTCATCCCGGTAGTACAAAGATGTACCGAGACATCCGTCAGAGATTCTGGTGGTCTAATATGAAGCAAGACATTGCCTATTATGTTGCTGAGTGTGACGTTTGCCGTCGTATCAAAGCAGAGCATCAAAGGCCTGCTGGAACTCTACAACCTATCACTATTCCTAAATGGAAGTGGGATCATGTTGAGATGGACTTTGTAACTGGGTTTCCCAAATCGCAAAAAGGTAATGATGCTATTCTTGTCATCATTGACCGGCTTTCTAAATTTGCACATTTTCTGGAGGTCAAAGAAACAATCATTGCTAGTCAGCTTGCAACTCTCTACATGTCCAGAATTGTTTCACTTCACTATATTCCACTGGTTATCAGTTCAGACCGTGGCAGCTTGTTCACTTCAAGATTCTGGGAAAGTTTCCAAGAAGCTATGGGAACTCATGTGTCGTTCAATACTGCCTTTAATCCTCAGTCGCGAGGACAAGTTGAACGTGCCAACCAAGTTCTCGAGAACATGTTTCGAGCTTGTGTAATTTCCTTCGGCAAGAAATGGGAGGAATCTCTTCCATATGCCGAGTTCTCTTATAATAATAGCTATCAAGCTAGTGTGAAGATGGCCCCCTTCGAAGTGTTATATGGACGAAAGTGTCGGACCCCTCTGAACTGGTCAGAAACTGGGGAACGTCCACTCTTCGGTCCGGATATTATCCAACATGCCGAAGAACAAGTCCGCATTATTCATGAGAATCTTAAGACTGCTCAGTTATGTCAGAAGAGTCAGTATGACCGTCATCATAAAGACATGGTCTATCAACCTGGCGAAAAGGCCTATTTTCGAGTTACACCAATGAAGGGTGCTCATAGCTTCGGGATCAAGGGCAAGCTAGCTCCTCGCTATATCGGCCCCTTCACTATTCTCGAAAGGCGTGGAAAAGTGGCATATCAATTGGAGCTTCCGTCAAACCTTTCTCAGGCTCACGATGTGTTCCACGTGTCACAGCTGCGTCGTTGCTTCAAGGACCCAATCCGAGCAGTGGATCATGAAGTGCTCAAATTGCAACAGGACCTCTCCTATAAAGAGCATCCAGTCCGCATTCTCGACCAAGCTGAACATCGAACACGTCAGAAGGCGATCAAGTTCCTCAAGGTCCAGTGGTCGCACCATTCTAAAGATGAAGCCACTTGGGAGCGCGAGGACCACCTGCGTGATGAATACCCCACACTGTTTCCTTCTACCTCCTAAAATCTCGGGACGAGATTTTTGTAGTGGAGGAGTTTTGTAATGCCCGGATAATTAAGCTACAGTAAAACTCTGCTAATGATGCCACGTCACCTCCATTACTGTTACTAATCTCTCGCTCGTTTAGAACCGGTCCAAAAATCAAATTCAAAATATGGCAAACAATAAAAGTTTTCAAACATCAAAACTAAAATGTTTGGTGTGTGCCAATTAATATTTAGGAGAATGCATAAATATTTTAAATTGAATTAAAACAGAAAAGGAAAATGAAATAAAGAAAAAGAATAAAACCAGAAAACAAAACAAAAAAGAAAAGAGGAACAAAAAACCCAAACCCCCCTAGGCCACATGGCCCAGCTAGCCAACAGCCGGCCCGGTCCCCCTGCCGCCTCATTCCCTGTTCCCCCGACCCGGGTCGGGACAGGGGCGCGCTCCCGCCCGACCACCTCGCCGGCACCGGCGTCGGGAGGGGATAAGGCCGCCATGCCCCTGCCTCCTCGATTCCTTCTACCACTCACCCCCGCTCTCCCTCTCGGTCCCTGCGCCTCCCCTCCCCTCAGATCCACCTCGCAACTCCTCGCTCTCCGCCATGGCCGAGCGCCTTCCTCGCTGCTACTCGCAGTAGACGCGACCACCGTCACTCGTTCACCTCTCTGGCGAGTCCAACAGCTCCGCCTCGCTCCTCTGCTTCGACTACATGGATGGATCGAGCCCCGTAACACCTCATGCCGCCACATTCCTCCTTGACTCCAGCTCGGCCGCTGCGTCGTCCTCGCCTTCGATCTACGCCGCCGGTCATCCCCGAACCCTCTACCCAGACACCACGCTCCCCCGGTGAGCCTCTGCACCGGATGCGCCCTCCCCTACCTCCTCTGGTCGCCTATAGCACCCGATCCACACTCACCCGAACGTGCCGCCGCCCGCGTCGTCGCCGGCAAAGCTCCGGTAACCAAACGGCCCCGGGCTTATGCCCATCTTGCTCGCACGCGCACGTAGGTCTTGCCTAGCGTTTTACTTCACCCATTTGCATGTCATATCGTCGTGCCCGACCCCTTCCTGAGAGCTTCACCGCTAATGAGGTCGAAACGCTCGACTCTGGCCACTACAGCCTCCGCCTCCGCCACCGTCACAGATCGCTCCGCCGTCGTCTTGCCGTTCGAACGAGCCCGGCTGCGCCCAAAATGATGTGGTGTGGACGAATCTCGCCGCTCTCTCAATCTCTTCGCCATTGGAATGGTCGCCGGAGTTAACTCTGGCGTGATTTCGGCCGGCGCTGACCTGGCGCTGGTGGGACCCGCCCCTGTGCCACTGCCACTGGGCCCCATTGACCTCGGTCAGCGCTGACGTGGCTCCCGTGTGTTTATGACATGCGGGCCCCATGCCATAAACGAATAAAAATAAATAGATAAATTCCTAATTAATTAAATTAGTTAATTAAATCCTTAATCTCTCACTGTCTACTAGGCCCCATCCGCTAATTAACCCATTTAGTTAGTCTAAACCCACCTGTTAGTGCCCCTGACAATGACATGTGGGTCCCACTGGACCCACCTGTCTAGTTTGACTGGTCAACCGACCAGTTCACCTGTTGACGTCACCCTGATGTCATGCTTATGTCATCATTTACTATTCTGGACAATGTTAAAACTAAATAGATAAATAAATTCAGAAAAATAATTAATACTTTAGAAAAACATAGAAAATAAACCGTAGCTCAGATGAAAATGTTTTCTACATGAAAGTTGGTCAGAATGACGAGACAAATTCGGATACGCAGCCCATTCATCTGCCACACATCCCTAGCATAGCAAACATGCAACTTTCCCCCTCTGGTTCATCTATCCGAAAACGCAAAACATCGGGAATACTTTCCCGGATGTTTTCCCCTTCGCCGGTATCACCACCTACTACGTTAGGGCACACCTAGCGCTGTTACATATCATGTCATGCATCGATATGCATATGTTTGCATTGTATTCATTGTTTCTTCCCCCTCTTCTCTCTGGTAGACTACGAGACTGACACCGCTGCCGGTGCCTTGATCGACTACATTGTTGATGACCCCTCCTTGCCAGAGCAACCAGGCAAGCCCGCTTTGATCACCAGATATCGCCTATTCTTCTCTCTACTGCTTGCATTAGAGTAGTGTAGCATGTTATTGCTTTTCGTTAATCCTATCCTGATGCATAGCCTATCATTGTTGCTACAGTTATTGATACCTTACCTACAATCCTAAATGCTTAGTATAGGATGCTAGTTTATCATCGGTGGCCCTACATTCTTGTCTGTCTGCCATGCTATACTATCGGGACGTGATCATGGGTATATATTTATATACATAATATATGATACTTGTGGCGACTAAAGTCGGGTTGGCTCGTAGAGTACCCGGGAGTGATTCACGGATTGGGTCTGAAAGGACGTTTGTCCCGACGGCCCTCTGAGTGGATCTTTGTGGCGGAGCGACAGGGCAGGTTGAGACCACCTAGGAGAGAGGTGGGCTTGGCCCTGGTCGGCGTCCGTGGTTAATTCAATTAACACGCGTAACAAGATCTGTGTATTTGATCTGAGTCTGGCCATTGGCCAATATGCACTAACCAACTACGGGGGAACAGTTATGGGCACTCGACGTCGTGGTATTAGCCGAAGCCTTCGTGACGTCAGCAACTGAGCGGCGCACGCCGGATTGGACAGGAACGCCTGCTCTTGTATTAGCGAGGCTAGGTCTGCTTCTAGCCGCCCACGCAACATGCAGGTATGCAATGGGCGATGGGCCCAGACCCTTGTGCCATAGGATTTAGACCGGCATGCTGACCTCTCTGATGTGCCTAGGTGGGGCTATGACGTGTTGATCTTCCAAGGCCGGGCATGACCCAGGAAAGTGTGTCCGGCCAAAGGGGATCGAGCGTGTTGGCAAATGTGGTGCACCCCTACAAGGACGTTTATCTATTCGAATAGTCATGTCTCGCTTGGTAAAAGGACAACCTAGAGTTGTACCTTGACCTTATGACAACTAGAATCGGATACTTAATAAAACACACCCTTCCAAGTGCCAGATACAACCGGTGATCGCTCTCTCATAGGGCGACAAGGGGAGGATCACTGGGTAGGGTTATTGAGGGAGTCCTGGATTAGGGGGTCTCCGGACAGCCGGACTATATCCTTTGGCCGGACTGTTGGACTATGAAGATACAAGATTGAAGACTTCCTCCCGTGTCCGGATGGGACTCTACTTGGCGTGGAAGGCAAGCTAGGCAATACGGATATGGATATCTCCTCCTTTGTAACCGACCTTGTGTAACCCTAACCCTCTGCGGTGTCTATATAAACCGAAGGGTTTTAGTCCCTAGGACGAGAACCATAACATACAATCATACCATAGGCTAGCTTCTAGGGTTTAGCCTCTCCAATCTCGTGGTAGATCTACTCTTGTACTACCCATATCATCAATATTAATCAAGCAGGACGTAGGGTTTTACCTCCATCAAGAGGGCCCGAACCTGGGTAAAACATTGTGCCCCCTGCCTCCTGTTACCATCCGGCCTAGACGCACAGTTCGGGACCCCCTACCCAAGATCCGCCGGTTTTGACACCGACATTGGTGTTTTCATTGAGAGTTCCTCTGTGTCGTCACCGTTAGGCTCGATGGATCCTCTGATCATCAATAACGATGCAGTCCAGGGTGAGACTTTTCTCCCCGGACAGATCTTCGTATTCGGCGGCTTTGCACTGCGGGCTAATTCGCTTGGCCATCTGGAGCAGATTGAAAGCTACGCCCCTGGCCATCAGGTCAGATTTGGAAGTTTGAACTACACGGCCGACATTCGTGGAGACTTTATCTTCGACGGATTCGAGCCACAGCCGGGTGCGCCGCACTGTCACGATGGGTATGACCTAGCTCTGCCGCCGAACAGTACCCCAGAGGCCGCGCCCGCATCAGCTCCGACCCTTAGCTCGGAGCCAACTGCGCCAATCAAGGACGGGTGGCTAGACACTGCCTTAGGGGCTGTAGTCTCAATGGTGATCGAGCCGAACACCAGCCTAATCCTCTACGAAGCCCATGACTCCAAGGTGTCGGACTCTTTTCTGGACTCCGAACCGTCCGCGCCCCTGCCAATCGAATCCGATTGGGCGCCGATCATGGAATTCACCGCCGCGGATATCTTTCAGCACTCGCCCTTTGGCGACATTCTGAATTCACTAAGGTCTCTCTCTTTGTCAGGAGAGCCCTGGCCGGACTATGGCCAATAGGATTGGGATGCGGATGACGAAGAAATTCGACGCCCACCCCCCACCCACTTCGTAGCCACTGTGGATGATTTAACCGACATGCTCGACTTCGACTCCGAAGACATCGAAAGTATGGACGATGATGTAGGAGACAAACATGAACCAGCACCTATAGGGCACTGGAAAGCCACCTCGTCATATGACATATACATGGTGGATACACCCAAAGAAGGCAATGGCGATGAGATAGCGGAGGATGATCCCTCCAAGAAGCAACCCAAGCGTCAACATCAGCGGCGCTACTCTAAGTCCCGCCAAAGCAAAAGTGGTGATACCGGCACAGGAGATAATAACACTTCGGATAGTGCCGAAGACAACAACAATCCCCTCCAGCAAGATTTAGAGCAGGAGGATGGAGAAGCTAGCCCTCCTGAGAGAGAGGCAGATGGATAGGAGGAAGATGACAATTACATGCCCCCCTCCAAAGACGAGGCAAGCCTCGGCGACGATGAATTCGCCGTACCAGAGCATCCCGTCAAACAAGAGCGCTTCAAGCGCCGGCTTATGGCCATGGCAAATAGCCTCAAGAAAAAGCAGCAGCAGCTTCAAGCTGATCAAGATCTGCTAGCTGACAGATGGACTGAAGTCCTTGCGGCCGAGGAATATAAACTCAAGCGTCCCTCCAAAAATTACCCAAAGTGCAGGTTACTACCCCGACTGGAGGAAGAAGCGTATGATACGGCTGATCGGCCACCTCGTGGCCGCGATAGAGAGGCACTCCAGCCAAAAACTCAACCTCCACCCCGATGCCATTCACATAAAAAGGCCTAGGGAGATACGCCAGACCTGCGGGATATATTGGAGGACAAAGCAAAGCATGCAAGATCGATCTACGGATCACGAAGGTGCACCACTCTGCGAGACGATAAACATAACGCCAGATACAGTAAAAGCAAATCCGGTCGGGCCGAACACAGCAGGCAAGACCATTCGTGCTGCATCGCGATATAGCCCAATACAGAGGCGCCGCACACCCCTTATGCTTCACAGACGAAGTAATGGATCATCAATTCCCAGAAGGTTTCAAACCTGTAAATATTGAATCATACAACGGCACAACAGATCCCGCAGTATGGATCGAGGATTTCCTCCTCCACATCCACATGGCCCGCGGTGATGACTTACACGCCATCAAATACCTCCCACTAAAGCTCAAAGGAGCGGCGCGGCATTGGCTTAACAGCTTGCCAGCAGACTCCATTAGCTATTGGGAAGATCTGGAGGCCGCATTCCTCGACAACTTTCAGGGCACTTATGTGCGACCACCAGACGCCGATGACTTGAGCCACATAATTCAGCAGCCAGAAGAGTCGGCCAGGCAATTCTGGACTCGGTTCCTTACAAAGAAAAATCAAATCGTCGACTGTCCGGATGCAGCGGCCCTAGCGGCTTTCAAACACAACATCCGAGACGAGTGGCTACCCAGCACCTTGGTCAGGAAAAGCCGAAATCTATGGCAGCTCTCTCGACGCTCATGGCCCGCTTTTGTGCGGGAGAAGACAGCTGGCTGGCTCGCAGTAATAACATATCAAAGAACCATGGTACCTCGGATACCAAGGACGACAATAGCAGGTCACGTCACAACAAACATAAGCGCCGCATTAACAGC